>NC_092088.1:422804-487804 GCF_045679555.1 Salvelinus alpinus
GCCCGACGCCCACTAGCACAACACGGCCCGACGCCCACTAGCACAACACGGCCCAACGCCCACTAGCACAACACGGTCCAACGCCCACTAGCACAACACGGTCCAACGCCCACTAGCACAACACGGTCCAACGCCCACTAGCACAACACGGTCCAACGCCCACTAGCACAACACGGTCCAACGCCCACTAGCACAACACGGTCCAACGCCCACTAGCACAACACGGTCCAACGCCCACTAGCACAACACGGTCCGACGCCCACTAGCACAACACGGTCCGACGCCCACTAGCACAACACGGTCCGACGCCCACTAGCACAACACGGTCCGACGCCCACTAGCACAACACGGTCCGACGCCCACTAGCACAACACGGTCCGACGCCCACTAGCACAACACGGCCCGACGCCCACTAGCACAACACGGCCCGACGCCCACTAGCACAACACGGCCCGACGCCCACTAGCACAACACGGCCCGACGCCCACTAGCACAACACGGCCCGACGCCCACTAGCACAACACGGCCCGACGCCCACTAGCACAACACGGTCCGACGCCCACTAGCACAACACGGTCCGACGCCCACTAGCACAACACGGTCCGACGCCCACTAGCACAACACGGTCCGACGCCCACTAGCACAACACGGTCCGACGCCCACTAGCACACCACGGTCCGACGCCCACTAGCACACCACGGTCCGACGCCCACTAGCACACCACGGTCCGACGCCCACTAGCACACCACGGTCCGACGCCCACTAGCACACCACGGTCCGACGCCCACTAGCACACCACGGTCCGACGCCCACTAGCACACCACGGTCCGACGCCCACTAGCAAACCACGGTCCGACGCCCACTAGCACAACACGGTCCGACGCCCACTAGCACAACACGGTCCGACGCCCACTAGCACAACACGGTCCGACGCCCACTAGCACAACACGGTCCGACGCCCACTAGCACACCACGGTCCGACGCCCACTAGCACACCACGGTCCGACGCCCACTAGCACACCACGGTCCGACGCCCACTAGCACACCACGGTCCGACGCCCACTAGCACACCACGGTCCGACGCCCACTAGCAAACCACGGTCCGACGCCCACTAGCACAACACGGTCCGACGCCCACTAGCACAACACGGTCCGACGCCCACTAGCACAACACGGTCCGACGCCCACTAGCACAACACGGTCCGACGCCCACTAGCACAACACGGTCCGACGCCCACTAGCACAACACGGTCCGACGCCCACTAGCACAACACGGTCCGACGCCCACTAGCACAACACGGTCCGACGCCCACTAGCACAACACGGTCCGACGCCCACTAGCACAACCATACAGTAGACATAGAATAACTAGAATGGATATAACTAGAATCATATTAACTAAGATCTAGGATCGTTGTATTTCTATAATTACAACCCAGTCACTCACATGTTCCAGTGTGGGTCGGCCGGTGCTACCATGCTGCGTAGACATAGAATAACTAGAATGGATATCCATCTGTCTGTTTCTATGATTACACCCCACCACCCCAGTCAGTCACATGTCCCAGACAAGTGTCGGTTGGCCGGTGTTATCACACTGCGGCTCGCTGTGTTTCGTAACCATGACGAAGGGGTCACCACAATATTAAATTGAACACTCATGTGCAAATATTGTTTCAGGTGGACTGACTGATGTTGAGTAGCGGGGTGATAAGGCCCCGTTCCCTGAGTCCTAAACGGCACCCCGTTCCCTACATAGTGTACTACCTTCAACCAGAGCCCTGTGGGCCTTATTCCCCATGGTCCCTGGTCAAAAGCACTGCGCCATATAGGGAATAGGGAGCCATTTGGGACTCAGAGTGTTGTGATGTGGTTCCAGGAAAACCCCCGCTCACTCCTTTTATATGAGGATAACTTCCTCAGGAGGAGGGAGAGAGGGGGAGAGGGGGGAGGGAGAGAGGGAGGGGGATGGAGAGAGGAAGGGAGAGTTAGGGAGGGAGAGAGAGGAAGGTGGAGAGAGAGGGAGGAAGAGGGAGGGAGAGGTTGGAAGGGGGATGGAGAGAGGAAGGGGGATGGAGAGAGGAAGGGGGATGGAGAGAGGAAGGGAGAGTTAGGGAGGGTTAGGGAGAGGTAGGGACGAAGGGGGAGGGAGAGAGAGGAAGGTGGAGAGAGAGGGAGGAAGGGGGAGAGAGGGAGAGTTAGGAGGGGGGGAGGAGAGGGAGGAAGGGAGAGTTAAGGGGGAGGGAGAGAGAGGAAGGTGGAGAGAGAGAGAGGGAGGAAGGGGGAGAGAGAGGGGGAGGGAGAGGTAGGGACGAATGGGGAGGGAGAGAGAGAGACGAGCGGGCGGGCGGTCAACATCAATGCCTCGATGTCAGAGGTCCAGGCTTCTCAGTCAGTGGTGTCTGTCTGTCTGTCCCACTTGTTCAACTCACGTTCAGAAACATTCTGGTGTCTCAATGATCAGTATGTTTTTACCGTAAGGCCTGTTTACTGTCTCCATGTTCTCTACAGTATGTTTTTACCGTAAGGCCTGTTTCGTGGCTCCATGATCTCTGCAGTATGTTTTTACCGTAAGGCCTGTTTCGTGGCTCCATGATCTCTGCAGTATGTTTTTACCGTAAGGCCTGTTTACTGTCTCCATGATCTCTACAGTATGTTTTTACCATAAGGCCTGTTTCGTGGCTCCATGATCTCTTCAGGATATGGACTGGAGTTAATGAAGTCAGTTCCATGGGCTTTAAAGGGATACTTCGGGATTTTAGTGTCTCCATGATGTCTTCAGGATATGGACTGGAGTTAATGAAGTCAGTTCCATGGGCTTTAAAGGGATACTTCGTGATTTTAGTGTCTCCATGATCTCTTCAGGATATGGACTGGAGTTAATGAAGTCAGTTCCATGGGCTTTAAAGGGATACTTCGTGATTTTAGTGTCTCCATGATCTCTTCAGGATATGGACTGGAGTTAATGAAGTCAGTTCCATGGGCTTTAAAGGGATACTTCGGGATTTTAGTGTCTCCATGATGTCTTCAGGATATGGACTGGAGTTAATGAAGTCAGTTCCATGGGCTTTAAAGGGATACTTCGTGATTTTAGTGTCTCCATGATCTCTTCAGGATATGGACTGGAGTTAATGAAGTCAGTTAAAGGGATACTTCGTGATTTTTGCATTGAAACCCTTTATCGACTTCCCCAGAGTTAGATACACTTGTAATAACTGAGTGATGAAACTCGAAAGATTATGGCAATCGTCCATTCACTACCAGTAAGAGACTGGCTACCGGTAGGAGACTGGCTACCGGTTAGAGACTGGCTACCGGTTAGAGACTGGCTAGCGGTAGGAGACTGGCTACCGGTTAGAGACTGGCTAGCGGTAAGAGACTGGCTACCGGTTAGAGACTGGCTACCGGTTAGAGACTGGCTACCGGTTAGAGACTGGCTAGCGGTAAGAGACTGGCTAGCAGTAAGAGACTGGCTACCGGTTAGAGACTGGCTACCGGTTAGAGACTGGCTAGCGGTAAGAGACTGGCTACCGGTTAGAGACTGGCTAGCGGTAAGAGACTGGCTAGCGGTAAGAGACTGGCTAGCGGTCGGAGCCAGTCTCCGACCTTGTTAGCTAATTTGCTAACAAGAGCTTTGGGTACTTTTTTGCCTGTGAGGCAGTGTTGGTGCCAAAAACACGCTAGAAGTTGGCACAATGCCCCTTGTGGCAACGTTGGTACTGCCAGTGAATCCATTCAAAATATATGGTTACTAGCCTTCTGTTTTCATCCAATTGACAACATATGTTCATGCAAATAGTCAAAAATCCGCAATAAAGAAAATATGCCAGTTTTCCCGCCAGTGGTGTGTTTCCACCAAATGGACTTGTTGCGGATGAAAACCGGTGCGTGATTACCTACTACAACAAAATGTACTTCTTCGCTTAAGTTTTCATGTACTGAATAAAAATCAAAAGTTCCATGTGTTTCCATCTCATTTTCAACTCTACGATAGTTTTGTCACAAAAACTGTTGCGTTAAATAACAAATGTGCCTCCTCTGGTCTTGGTACGTGGATTCTAGCCAATAGATGCAGTGCGTTAGGGCTCGTCTAGAAGTATTGATCATCATGTCATCAGAATAACACCCTTATTGTAAAGCAGCATCAAGCTCACGACCGTGCACATTCACCACCCTGTGAAGTTGATCATCATTTATTTCATCTGTAGCCTAATATACTGAGTCGTAGTGGGAGGACCACACAACATATCATCACGTGACTTCATTTTTACAATATGGTGGTTATCAAATCTAATCCTGAGAACGCGAGGCGAGGCGGCCATCTCTGTCCGCGCCAGATGTTTTTTGATATGTTTGCTTATAAAGGCGCTTCTACCACCATTTGTCGTGGGAGTGGCCAACGGTTCTGTCTCTGACCAGAAATTGTTCACAGAGACAAAATGTTGCTGTTTTTAAGGCTTGTTTTCTTCAATCATTAAACCACACATTTTGTGGTGTTGTCCTGCCCCCCCCCCCCCCCCCCAGAGGTTGGTTCCCTGGTGCATAGGAACTGATTGCCTATGAAATCAATATAAAATCCAACATTTTCATTGAAAATAATGTCCTTTTTCATAAAATAGATTTGATTGAATGTCACTTATTCTATTGCACTCTATTCCAACCAAACCTGCATTACCAGTTCATATCAGTAGGTGTCACTATGCACTAGCTAGTCGAAAAAGACTCAGGCCATGATGGCTGCCTGTCTCTATTTGTTATGGTGGTACCTGACTCCATCAATTCTCTCTTTCTGCTTTGGCCTTCCATCTCTTACGGTTGGATAAATGTGTTCATATTGTCTGTGTAGACTGCTCTGTGTAGACTGCTCTGTGGAGGAATTTGTTGTTTTTTAAAAAACTTTTAAGCAGGGGTAGGAACAAAATTATTTTCCAATCGTTTTTTTCTGAACAGAACCATTATTTTTTGAGTGTTTTGTTCCACTGTTCCGACCAGAAAAATAAAGTTCTGAACTGGTTTGAACCAAATAAAAGTAACAGTTTACATCGTTCCTTTCAGTTCCTTTTTTAACCTGTTAAATCAACAGTTCTTCACATTTTAGTTCATTTACATTGAACTAAGTTCATGACATTACTTCACCAATCAGTGAGGACGGAGCAGGAAAGCTGGTTTACATTCGTGATGGACAGACAAGTGTAACCTATGGCGAAAGTTGCGACAGAAATTTTGCGTGTGGGCTGAGAGTGAAAGTGGTTGATCGGAAGCTTGAAGCTCTGGGCATCTTATGACATGCATTATATGAATTAGGTCCACAGAATTATACCTAGGAGGAGCGGCTTCTATGCAGGAACGTTGAATGTCCTTAGTTTGAGCTAGCTAGCTAACAAGCTTGTGTGTGCAGAGCAGCACCAGAAGTAAAAACACATACCTTTTTGTAGTTAATAAATACAACGTGAAACTTGGTATATAGGCCTATAGAATCCTTAACTAGCATGGAACAAGTTAATCCATTGTTATCTAATTAAAAATGTCTCCCTATCTACTGAATCAAGCTTGTAACGTCAGCAGGGGCAGGGAGCCTGAACGCACAGGCAAAGATTTTCAGCTTGCAGGCCGACACTGGAATAAGTTACTGAGTGAAAGAGTGAGGGCTTTGCATAGACGTTTTGTTGTAGGACTAGAAGAAATGCCTGGAACCTAAAATAACATTATTAACCGGTTCCCATGCTTTTAAAATAACGGTTCTCTTCCGGAACAGTATGGATCACTTTCGTTCCATTTCTGTTCCTTGAAAATGTTGGTTATTTTCCGGTTTTCTGTTCTGTTCCCTGAACCGGTTCTGACTCCTGCTTTTAAGACAGTGATGTTTGTGCCAAAAACATTTTGAATAATCCCCAGCAGTGGAAATAAAATAGAATGCCAACGCTACTGGACTAACAAACTGTCTGACTAACTTTTTCAGGAAATGCAGTATCCCTTGGGTAGCAGCAGCAGATATTTTCTTCAGCTTTTATCCTGTGCCAAACACATTTATTAAATGAGTCAAAAGTATTGAAGTTAGGTTGATTTGCAGTACTTTACTGTGTTTACGTGTTTACTGTCGACGACGTGTTTACTGTTGCCTTGCTGTCGACGAACCAGTTTTTGAGGGGATGCGTAAATGATGGAATGTGGCTGTTCTGTTCATCTGCAGATCAGTGAAATAACCTCCTAGAGTCGATGTCCACGCCGCCGAGGAAATCTAATTAGCATAATAATATAAAAATCCCCGTCAAAATCCGTCAGTTTAAGGTAGAGATTTTTTTTCATTGGATGCGTCTCAATCCACCTCATCCGCCGATGCAACACTTCCTCGTCTGAGGTGAAAGGTGACAGAGCTTAGAGTGGTGTTTGTCAGACCATGAAACCATTTTCACAAAATCGTCTGTAGCTACTCTCACGAACATGATGGTGTTGTCCGTTTTTGCTCTACAACCGACACAAATATCTCGGGACTCGTCTGATGTCGGTACAGTCAATCTACCAACTTCTGTCTGTAGCGTCCCAACGGTTTGGGCTACGCACTTGTTTTGCTCTAGGACGCCCACAGGCCTCAAGACTCGTCGGAAGGTCCCCCGGTACCAGTTGAAAAAATGAATGGAAGTATATACGGAGACTGATAAGTGCTAAAACAATGAGGGGTTAAAAAATATATATCCTAATCTTTCTTATATCTTTAAGATGTAGGACAGACACTTCAGAACAAACTTTATTTAGATTTTTTTTGGGGGGGACTATCTGTTATTCAATGCGTTTGTATGGGCTAATAGCAGTAAGGCCAAACAAAAATCTTCCTCAAATTATGGGGAATATACCTCTTGTATATTTTTTGATACCAAGAGGTCTTAAAATACTAAATCAAATAGCAAAATGGTCCCTGGTATCACCTTCTTAAAACAATTCCATAGCAAAATGGTCCTTGGTATCACCTTCTTAAAACAATTCCATATAGCTTAGTAGAACCTCCCTACGACTGGCTTTATACTCTTGATTGGTTAAAACACTACAGACTACCCTCCTGCCAGAGAAAGGGTTTAATTTACAGTTAATATAATCATTATGAACCCATTATAAAACCGTTAGAAACCCTTACTGTAAAGCTTACTGTAAAATGTATCTTTAAATATATTCAGTGAGCAGTGTAAAACACTACAGACTACCCTCTTGCCAGAGAAAGGGTTTAGTTTTCTACTAATGAACCCTTCATAAAGGAAACATTTATTGTAAAACATTGTGGACACTACAGCTGTGTACATAACATCCTATTCCCTATATAAATAAGGTACAGGGTACCATTATGGACTACATTCCTGCCCTAGAAACCAAGGGGCCACTTCCCCCAAGGAGTCACACTGTTTGGAGGGAGACCAAAACATGACTGTAGGCTTAGCACGAGATCAAGTACTCGTCCCAAATGGCACCCTATTCCCTATATAATGCAGTACTTTAGACCAGGGCTCTGGTAGTAAAAGTAGTGCACTATGTAGGGAATAGGGTGCCATAGGGCTCTGGTCAAACGTTGTGCCCTATATAGGGAATAGGGTGCCATAGGGCTCTGGTCAAACGTTGTGCCCTATATAGTGAATAGGGTGCCATAGGGCTCTGGTCAAACGTTGTGCCCTATATAGGGAATAGGGTGCCATTTGGGAAGCATACCACTCTGGGACGCAAGCCAAAACCAACTCTGCTCGACGCAGGACACTGTAAAGATGGAGCAACAGCTGATGTCTCCAGTCATGCCGTTCACACACACACACACACACACACACACACACACACATACATACATAAAGACACACACACACACACACACACACACACACACACACACACACGCACATAAAGACACATACATTTTGTTCTTCTATCCTCGTGGGGCCCTAAAATTAATTTCTTATTTTCCCTAACCCTTACCATAACCCTGACCATAACCCTAAACCTAATTCCTAACCCTAAACTTAACCCCTAACCCTTACCATAACCTTAACCCGGACCTTAAACCTAATTCCTAACCCTAAACTTAACCCCTCTAACCCTTACCATAACCTTAACCCTGACCTTAACCCTAAACCAAATTCCTAGCCCTAAACTTAACCCCTCTAACCCTTACCATAACCTTAACCCTGACCTTAACCCTAAACCAAATTCCTAGCCCTAAACTTAACCCCTTACCATAACCCTAACCCTGACCTTAACCCTAAACCAAATTCCTAGCCCTAAACTTAACCCCTAACCCTTATTCTTATTGTAACCCTGAATCTAACCCTAAGCTTAAAATAGCCTTTGTCCTCATGGGGTTAAAATGTACTGTACTCCGGTGCCATTTTCATGGGGACGATATGTAAAGTAAAACAAATAATTTTCTTTGTTTTACTATACTTATGGGGACTTTTGGAGATTTGTGGTCCCCACAAGGAAAGAAGAACCAACCCCGGGAGGGATGGGGAAACGACCCCGGGAGGAGGGACGGGGAACCGACCCCGGGAGGAGGGAAGGGGAACCGACCCCGGGAGGAGGGACGGGGAAACGACCCCGGGAGGGACGGGAACTTGTTGTCCGTTAGGTGCTCAAGTTCAGAACGTCTGTCAATCAAAACCCATACAGAGCTGTGAAGCACAGAGCCTGACCTCTGACCTCATGTACAGCATGTAGTGCTGAGAGATTAACCCAAAATGTCTGTTCTTTTTCATTTTTTAAACAACTGTTTGACCTACATTGGTAATTGTTTTTTTAGACATTTTTTCTTCTGTGAGCTCAATGTGGACATGGCAGTTTCTCCTCTAAAAACAAATCAGATCAATCCCAAACTGTACCATGTAGTAGGGAGTTATAGTTTTCCAACAAGCCAGTGTTCTACATAGTTTAAGCTCCCGAAAACGTGATCATTAACTACAATGACCATAATCCATTGCGCGGCTGCTTGTCCAGTCAGTGTTTCTTTTACGCTACATAAGGGACAAAAGAATGCACGATGTCGAGAGCGGTTTCCTCAAGTTATCTTTTACCTGAAAATACATGATCTAAGTGATTTTAATAGTTGGTATTCAGCAGTCATTAAATGATGCCTTATTTACTTTGAAGAACTAGTAAAATAGTGATTGTTGTCAGACAGCAGCTCTATAGAGATGAGATGATGACTTGGAATTAAATAATAAAATCATCAAAAAGGCCTGAAACAAATGTAATAAACAGCTGAAATATGTTATTAAAGTAACGTGAATAAATTATGGTTAATAAGTGATCAGCACTAATGGAGAGTCACTACCATCGTGGGACATTTATTCATTGTTTTATTCTGTGTTGTTAAAGCATTCAACCCACGTAATGCATCGTGCGTTATGGGTGAGTGTTTTTTTTAAATAATCGAACCGAAACTGAACCAACCTGAAAAAACGCTAATCGCTCAGCACTAATAGCATGTTACTTTTACAGCCACTGTGTTCCAATGTAGGTGTTTATCAGTGTCCGAATTTGCCGTTTTCAAGCCGTATATGGGTACACGTTAATACTGTTGGTACAATACTGGTTTTAATTGATATGCTGATGACAGTTATGTATTGTTGTGCAGAAACACTGAATAAGGCCGTTGAAGAGCTGCAGTCTGCCTTTACTATTGACCTTTACTATTGACCTTTACTATTGACCAGACCTTTACTATTGTCCTTTACTATTGTCCAGACCTTTACTATTGTCCTTTACTATTGTCCTTTACTATTGTCCTTTACTATTGTCCTTTACTATTGTCCTTTACTATTGTCCTTTACTATTGTCCTTTACTATTGTCCTTTACTATTGTCCTTTACTATTGTCCAGACCTTTACTATTGTCCTTTACTATTGTCCTTTACTATTGTCCTTTACTATTGTCCTTTACTATTGTCCTTTACTATTGTCCTTTACTATTGTCCTTTACTATTGTCCTTTACTATTGTCCTTTACTATTGTCCTTTACTATTGTCCTTTACTATTGTCCAGACCTTTACTATTGTCCTTTACTATTGTCCAGACCTTTACTATTGTCCTTTACTATTGTCCTTTACTATTGTCCAGACCTTTACTATTGTCCTTTACTATTGTCCAGACCTTTACTATTGTCCTTTACTATTGTCCTTTACTATTGTCCTTTACTATTGTCCAGACCTTTACTATTGTCCTTTACTATTGTCCAGACCTTTACTATTGTCCTTTACTATTGTCCAGACCTTTACTATTGTCCTTTACTATTGTCCAGACCTTTACTATTGTCCTTTACTATTGTCCTTTACTATTGTCCTTTACTATTGTCCTTTCCTATTGTCCTTTACTATTGTCCTTTACTATTGTCCTTTACTATTGTCCTTTACTATTGTCCTTTACTATTGTCCTTTACTATTGTCCTTTACTATTGTCCTTTACTATTGTCCTTTACTATTGTCCTTTACTATTGTCCTTTACTATTGTCCTTTACTATTGTCCTTTACTATTGTCCTTTACTATTGTCCTTTACTATTGTCCTTTACTATTGTCCTTTACTATTGTCCTTTACTATTGTCCAGACCTTTACTATTGTCCTTTACTATTGTCCTTTACTATTGTCCTTTACTATTGTCCTTTACTATTGTCCTTTACTATTGTCCTTTACTATTGTCCTTTACTATTGTCCTTTACTATTGTCCTTTACTATTGTCCTTTACTATTGTCCTTTACTATTGTCCAGACCTTTACTATTGTCCTTTACTATTGTCCAGACCTTTACTATTGTCCTTTACTATTGTCCTTTACTATTGTCCAGACCTTTACTATTGTCCTTTACTATTGTCCAGACCTTTACTATTGTCCTTTACTATTGTCCTTTACTATTGTCCTTTACTATTGTCCAGACCTTTACTATTGTCCTTTACTATTGTCCAGACCTTTACTATTGTCCTTTACTATTGTCCAGACCTTTACTATTGTCCTTTACTATTGTCCAGACCTTTACTATTGTCCTTTACTATTGTCCAGACCTTTACTATTGTCCTTTACTATTGTCCAGACCTTTACTATTGTCCTTTACTATTGTCCTTTACTATTGTCCTTTACTATTGTCCAGACCTTTACTATTGTCCTTTACTATTGTCCAGACCTTTACTATTGTCCTTTACTATTGTCCAGACCTTTACTATTGTCCTTTACTATTGTCCAGACCTTTACTATTGTCCTTTACTATTGTCCTTTACTATTGTCCTTTACTATTGTCCAGACCTTTACTATTGTCCTTTACTATTGTCCAGACCTTTACTATTGTCCTTTACTATTGTCCAGACCTTTACTATTGTCCTTTACTATTGTCCAGACCTTTACTATTGTCCTTTACTATTGTCCAGACCTTTACTATTGTCCTTTACTATTGTCCTTTACTATTGTCCTTTACTATTGTCCAGACCTTTACTATTGTCCTTTACTATTGTCCAGACCTTTACTATTGTCCTTTACTATTGTCCAGACCTTTACTATTGTCCTTTACTATTGTCCAGACCTTTACTATTGTCCTTTACTATTGTCCTTTACTATTGTCCTTTACTATTGTCCAGACCTTTACTATTGTCCTTTACTATTGTCCAGACCTTTACTATTGTCCTTTACTATTGTCTTGACCTTTACTATTGTCCTTTACTATCGTCCAGACCTTTACTAGTGTCCTTTACTATTGTCCTTTACTATTGTCTTGACCTTTACTATTGTCCTTTACTATTGTCCAGACCTTTAGTATTGACCTTTACTATTGTCCAGACCTTTACTATTGACCTTTACTATTGTCCTTTACTATTGTCCTTTACTATTGTCCAGACCTTTACTAGTGTCCTTTACTATTGTCCTTTACTATTGTCCTTTACTATTGTCCTTTACTATTGTCCTTTACTATTGTCCAGACTTTTACTATTGTCCTTTACTATTGTCCAGACCTTTACTATTGTCCTTTACTATTGTCCAGACCTTTACTATTGTCCTTTACTATTGTCCTTTACTATTGTCCAGACCTTTACTATTGTCCTTTACTATTGTCCTTTACTATTGTCCTGACCTTTACTATTGTCCTTTACTATTGTCCAGACCTTTACTATTGTCCTTTACTATTGTCCAGACCTTTACTATTGTCCTTTACTATTGTCCTTTACTATTGTCCTTTACTATTGACCAGACCTTTACTATTGTCCTTTACTATTGTCCAGACCTTTACTATTGTCCTTTACTATTGTCCAGACCTTTACTATTGTCCTTTACTATTGTCCTTTACTATTGTCCTTTACTATTGACCAGACCTTTACTATTGTCCTTTACTATTGTCCAGACCTTTACTATTGTCCTTTACTATTGTCCAGACCTTTACTATTGTCCTTTACTATTGTCCTTTACTATTGTCCAGACCTTTACTATTGTCCTTTACTATTGTCCAGACCTTTACTATTGTCCTTTACTATTGTCCAGACCTTTACTATTGTCCTTTACTATTGTCCTTTACTATTGTCCAGACCTTTACTATTGTCCTTTACTATTGTCCTTTACTATTGTCCTGACCTTTACTATTGTCCTTTACTATTGTCCAGACCTTTACTATTGTCCTTTACTATTGTCCAGACCTTTACTATTGTCCTTTACTATTGTCCTTTACTATTGTCCTTTACTATTGACAAGACCTTTACTATTGTCCTTTACTATTGTCCAGACCTTTACTATTGTCCTTTACTATTGTCCAGACCTTTACTATTGTCCTTTACTATTGTCCTTTACTATTGTCCTTTACTATTGACCAGACCTTTACTATTGTCCTTTACTATTGTCCAGACCTTTACTATTGTCCTTTACTATTGTCCAGACCTTTACTATTGTCCTTTACTATTGTCCTTTACTATTGTCTTGACCTTTACTATTGTCCTTTACTATTGTCCAGACCTTTACTATTGTCCTTTACTATTGTCTTGACCTTTACTATTGTCCAGACCTTTAGTATTGACCTTTACTATTGTCCAGACCTTTACTATTGTCCAGACCTTTACTATTGACCTTTACTATTGTCCTTTACTATTGTCCTTTACTATTGTCTTGACCTTTACTATTGTCCTTTACTATTGTCCTTTACTATTGTCCAGACCTTTACTAGTGTCCTTTACTATTGTCCTTTACTATTGTCCTTTACTATTGTCCTTTACTATTGTCTTGACCTTTACTATTGTCCTTTACTATTGTCCTTTACTATTGTCCTTTACTATTGTCCAGACTTTTACTATTGTCCTTTACTATTGTCCAGACTTTTACTATTGTCCTTTACTATTGTCCAGACCTTTACTATTGTCCTTTACTATTGTCCAGACCTTTACTATTGTCCTTTACTATTGTCCTTTACTATTGTCCTTTACTATTGTCCAGACCTTTACTATTGTCCTTTACTATTGTCCTGACCTTTACTATTATCCTTTACTATTGTCCAGACCTTTACTATTGTCCTTTACTATTGTCTTTTACTATTGTCCAGACCTTTACTATTGTCCTTTACTATTGTCCAGGCCTTTACTATTGTCCTTTACTATTGTCCTTTACTATTGTCCTTTACTATTGTCCAGACCTTTACTATTGTCCTTTACTATTGTCCTTTACTATTGTCCTGACCTTTACTATTGTCCTTTACTATTGTCCAGACCTTTACTATTGTCCTTTACTATTGTCCAGACCTTTACTATTGTCCTTTACTATTGTCCAGACCTTTACTATTGTCCTTTACTATTGACCAGACCTTTACTATTGTCCTTTACTATTGTCCAGACCTTTACTATTGTCCTTTACTATTGTCCAGACCTTTACTATTGTCCTTTACTATTGTCCTTTACTATTGTCCTTTACTATTGACCAGACCTTTACTATTGTCCTTTACTATTGTCCAGACCTTTACTATTGTCCTTTACTATTGTCCAGACCTTTACTATTGTCCTTTACTATTGTCCTTTACTATTGTCCAGACCTTTACTATTGTCCTTTACTATTGTCCAGACCTTTACTATTGTCCTTTACTATTGTCCAGACCTTTACTATTGTCCTTTACTATTGTCCTTTACTATTGTCCAGACCTTTACTATTGTCCTTTACTATTGTCCTTTACTATTGTCCTGACCTTTACTATTGTCCTTTACTATTGTCCAGACCTTTACTATTGTCCTTTACTATTGTCCAGACCTTTACTATTGTCCTTTACTATTGTCCTTTACTATTGTCCTTTACTATTGACAAGACCTTTACTATTGTCCTTTACTATTGTCCAGACCTTTACTATTGTCCTTTACTATTGTCCAGACCTTTACTATTGTCCTTTACTATTGTCCTTTACTATTGTCCTTTACTATTGACCAGACCTTTACTATTGTCCTTTACTATTGTCCAGACCTTTACTATTGTCCTTTACTATTGTCCAGACCTTTACTATTGTCCTTTACTATTGTCCTTTACTATTGTCTTGACCTTTACTATTGTCCTTTACTATTGTCCAGACCTTTACTATTGTCCTTTACTATTGTCTTGACCTTTACTATTGTCCAGACCTTTAGTATTGACCTTTACTATTGTCCAGACCTTTACTATTGTCCAGACCTTTACTATTGACCTTTACTATTGTCCTTTACTATTGTCCTTTACTATTGTCTTGACCTTTACTATTGTCCTTTACTATTGTCCTTTACTATTGTCCAGACCTTTACTAGTGTCCTTTACTATTGTCCTTTACTATTGTCCTTTACTATTGTCCTTTACTATTGTCTTGACCTTTACTATTGTCCTTTACTATTGTCCTTTACTATTGTCCTTTACTATTGTCCAGACTTTTACTATTGTCCTTTACTATTGTCCAGACTTTTACTATTGTCCTTTACTATTGTCCAGACCTTTACTATTGTCCTTTACTATTGTCCAGACCTTTACTATTGTCCTTTACTATTGTCCTTTACTATTGTCCTTTACTATTGTCCAGACCTTTACTATTGTCCTTTACTATTGTCCTGACCTTTACTATTATCCTTTACTATTGTCCAGACCTTTACTATTGTCCTTTACTATTGTCTTTTACTATTGTCCAGACCTTTACTATTGTCCTTTACTATTGTCCAGGCCTTTACTATTGTCCTTTACTATTGTCCTTTACTATTGTCCTTTACTATTGTCCAGACCTTTACTATTGTCCTTTACTATTGTCCTTTACTATTGTCCTGACCTTTACTATTGTCCTTTACTATTGTCCAGACCTTTACTATTGTCCTTTACTATTGTCCAGACCTTTACTATTGTCCTTTACTATTGTCCTTTACTATTGTCCAGACCTTTACTATTGTCCTTTACTATTGTCCTTTACTATTGTCCTTTACTATTGACCAGACCTTTACTATTGTCCTTTACTATTGACCAGACCTTTACTATTGTCCTTTACTATTGTCCAGACCTTTACTATTGTCCTTTACTATTGTCCAGACCTTTACTATTGTCCTTTACTATTGTCCTTTACTATTGACCAGACCTTTACTATTGTCCTTTACTATTGTCCAGACCTTTACTATTGTCCTTTACTATTGTCTTTTACTATTGACCAGACCTTTACTATTGTCCTTTACTATTGTCCAGACCTTTACTATTGTCCTTTACTATTGTCCAGACCTTTACTATTGTCCTTTACTATTGTCCTTTACTATTGTCTTGACCTTTACTATTGTCCTTTACTATTGTCCAGACCTTTACTATTGTCCTTTACTATTGTCTTGACCTTTACTATTGTCCTTTACTATTGTCCAGACCTTTAGTATTGACCTTTACTATTGTCCAGACCTTTACTATTGACCTTTACTATTGTCCTTTACTATTGTCTTGACCTTTACTATTGTCCTTTACTATTGTCCTTTACTATTGTCCAGACCTTTACTAGTGTCCTTTACTATTGTCCTTTACTATTGTCCTTTACTATTGTCTTGACCTTTACTATTGTCCTTTACTATTGTCCTTTACTATTGTCCTTTACTATTGTCCAGACTTTTACTATTGTCCTTTACTATTGTCCAGACCTTTACTATTGTCCTTTACTATTGTCCAGACCTTTACTATTGTCCTTTACTATTGTCCAGACCTTTACTATTGTCCTTTACTATTGTCCTTTACTATTGTCCTTTACTATTGTCCTTTACTATTGTCCAGACCTTTACTATTGTCCTTTACTATTGTCCAGACCTTTACTATTGTCCTTTACTATTGTCCTTTACTATTGTCCAGACCTTTACTATTGTCCTTTACTATTGTCCTGACCTTTACTATTGTCCTTTACTATTGTCCAGACCTTTACTATTGTCCTTTACTATTGTCCAGACCTTTACTATTATCCTTTACTATTGTCCTTTACTATTGACCAGACCTTTACTATTGTCCTTTACTATTGTCCAGACCTTTACTATTGTCCTTTACTATTGTCCAGACCTTTACTATTGTCCTTTACTATTGTCCTTTACTATTGTCTTGACCTTTACTATTGTCCTTTACTATTGTCCAGACCTTTACTATTGTCCTTTACTATTGTCTTGACCTTTACTATTGTCCTTTACTATTGTCCAGACCTTTAGTATTGACCTTTACTATTGTCTTGACCTTTACTATTGTCCTTTACTATTGTCCTTTACTATTGTCCAGACCTTTACTAGTGTCCTTTACTATTGTCCTTTACTATTGTCCTTTACTATTGTCCTTTACTATTGTCTTGACCTTTACTATTGTCCTTTACTATTGTCCTTTACTATTGTCCTTTACTATTGTCCAGACTTTTACTATTGTCCTTTACTATTGTCCAGACCTTTACTATTGTCCTTTACTATTGTCCAGACCTTTACTATTGTCCTTTACTATTGTCCAGACCTTTACTATTGTCCTTTACTATTGTCCTTTACTATTGTCCTTTACTATTGTCCTTTACTATTGTCCAGACCTTTACTATTGTCCTTTACTATTGTCCAGACCTTTACTATTGTCCTTTACTATTGTCCTTTACTATTGTCCAGACCTTTACTATTGTCCTTTACTATTGTCCTGACCTTTACTATTGTCCTTTACTATTGTCCAGACCTTTACTATTGTCCTTTACTATTGTCCAGACCTTTACTATTATCCTTTACTATTGTCCTTTACTATTGTCCAGACCTTTACTATTGTCCTTTACTATTGTCCTTTACTATTGTCCTTTACTATTGACCAGACCTTTACTATTGTCCTTTACTATTGTCCAGACCTTTACTATTGTCCTTTACTATTGTCCAGACCTTTACTATTGTCCTTTACTATTGTCCTTTACTATTGTCCTTTACTATTGACCAGACCTTTACTATTGTCCTTTACTATTGTCCAGACCTTTACTATTGTCCTTTACTATTGTCCAGACCTTTACTATTGTCCTTTACTATTGTCCAGACCTTTACTATTGTCCTTTACTATTGTCCTTTACTATTGACCAGACCTTTACTATTGTCCTTTACTATTGTCCAGACCTTTACTATTGTCCTTTACTATTGTCCAGACCTTTACTATTGTCCTTTACTATTGTCCTTTACTATTGTCTTGACCTTTACTATTGTCCTTTACTATTGTCCAGACCTTTACTATTGTCCTTTACTATTGTCTTGACCTTTACTATTGTCCTTTACTATTGTCCAGACCTTTAGTATTGACCTTTACTATTGTCCAGATCTTTACTATTGACCTTTACTATTGTCCTTTACTATTGTCCTTTACTATTATCTTGACCTTTACTATTGTCCTTTACTATTGTCCTTTACTATTGTCCAGACCTTTACTAGTGTCCTTTACCATTGTCCTTTACTATTGTCCTTTACTATTGTCCTTTACTATTGTCTTGACCTTTACTATTGTCCTTTACTATTGTCCTTTACTATTGTCCTTTACTATTGTCCAGACTTTTACTATTGTCCTTTACTATTGTCCAGACCTTTACTATTGTCCTTTACTATTGTCCAGACCTTTACTATTGTCCTTTACTATTGTCCTTTACTATTGTCCAGACCTTTACTATTGTCCTTTACTATTGTCCTTTACTATTGTCCTGACCTTTACTATTGTCCAGACCTTTACTATTGTCCTTTACTATTGTCCTTTACTATTGTCCAGACCTTTACTATTGTCCTTTACTATTGTCCAGACCTTTACTATTGTCCTTTACTATTGTGCTTTACTATTGTCCTTTACTATTGTCCAGACCTTTACTATTGTCCTTTACTATTGTCCTTTACTATTGTCCAGACCTTTACTATTGTCCTTTACTATTGTCCAGACCTTCACTATTGTCCTTTACTATTGTCCAGACCTTTACTATTGTCCTTTACTATTGTCCTTTACTATTGTCCAGACCTTTACTATTGTCCAGACCTTTACTATTGTCCTTTACTATTGTCCTTTACTATTGTCCAGACCTTTACTATTGTCCTTTACTATTGTCCTTTACTATTGTCCTTTACTATTGTCCTTTACTATTGTCCTTTACTTTTGTCCAGACCTTTACTATTGTCCTTTACTATTGTCCTTTACTATTGTCCAGACCTTTACTATTGTCCTTTACTATTGTCCAGACCTTTACTATTGTCCAGACTCTGCAGCCAAAGTTGCAATACAGTTGTTGTTTTTCACTAAATGTAAAATGAAAACCTCAGTCTTTTGCATCTACAGAGCTTTCTGAAAGTATTCAGACCCCTTCTCCTTTCCACATTATGTTACGTTACAGCCTTATTCTGAAATGGATTAAATTCATTTTTCCCTCATCAATCTACAAACAATACCTCATAATGACAAAGCAAAAACACAGGTTTTTAGAAATGTTTGCTTAATTACATAAGTATTCAGACCCTTTACTCAGTACTTTGTTGAAGCACCTTTGGTAGCGATTACAGCCTCGAGTCTTCTTGGGTATGACGCTACAAGCTTGGCACACCTGTATTTGGGGAGTTTCTCCCATTCTTCCTTGCAGATCCTCTCAAGCTATGTCAAGTTGAATGGGAAGCGTTGCTGCAAAGCTATTTTCAGGTCTCTCCAGAGATGTTCGATCGGGTTCAAGTCCGGGCTCTGGCTGGGCCACTCAAGGACATTCAGAGACTTATCCCGAAGCCACTCCTGCGCTGTCTTGGCTGTGTGCTTAGGGTAATGGTCCTGTTGGAAGGTGAACCTTCACCCCAGTCTGAGGTCCTGAGCACTCTGGAGCAGGTTTTCATCAAGGATCTCTGTACTTTTCTCTGTTCATATTTTTCATCGATCCTAACTAGTCTCCCAGTCCCTGCTGCTGAAAAACACCCCCACAGCATGATGCTGCCACCACCATGCTTCAACATAGGGATGGAATTGGCCAGGTGATGAGCGGTGCAGGTTACCTCCAGACGTGACGCTTGGCATTCAGGCCAAAGAGTTCAATCTTGGTTTCATCAGACCAGATAATATCTTTTCTCATGGTCTGAGAGTCTTTTAGGTGCCTTTTGGCAAACTCCAAGCAGCCTGTCATGTACCTTTTTACTGAGGAGTGGCTTCCGTCTGGCCATTCTACTATGAAGGCCTGATTAGGATGCTGCAGTGATGGTTACCCTTCTGGAAGGTTCTCCCATCTCCACAGAGGAACTCTGGACCTCTGTCAGAGTGACCATCGGGTTCATGGTCACCTCCCTGACCAAGGCCCTTCTCCCCCGATTGCTCAGTTGGCAGGGCGGCCAGCTCCAGGAAGAGTCTTGGAGGTTCAAACTTCTTCCATCGAATAATGATGGAGGCCACTGTGTCTTTGGGGACCTTCAATGCAGCAGACATTTTGTTGTTGTTGTTGCACTTCCCCAGATCTGTGCCTCGATTACAATCCTGTCTCTGAGCTTTACGGGACAACACATGACATTTCAAAATTTATCCTCAACGTTATATATCCATTTACTTGTTCTCCCCACTGTATATCCATTCCGGATATATGTTCGCTATGTCGCGCTGTTTCCCCCACGGCGCTGTACAGGCCGAGCTTGTCCCTATAGAGTACCACAACACAGCTGGTAGACGAAAACATCTTGGGGCGCACAATATTGATTTATAACATTGCGGGTTATGTAGATCTGTGTGTACTACCATCTAAAGACCTACATTACTATACTGAGATCATGTATTTGGGTGTTTTTTGAGCTTGTTCATGTATTTTGCTGTATAACGAACAATGAGGGAGTGAATCGCGGATGGGAGGACCTTAGCAACCCAAAGGTCGAGAGTTCGAATCTCATCATGGACAACTTTAGCATTTTTAGATAATTGCCAACTTTGCTACTTACTTAGTACTTGCTTCTTTTCAACAACTTAGCGTGTTAGCTAATCCTTCCCCTAACCTTAAGCATAACTCTTAACCCTTAACCCTGCCCCTAGCCTAGCTAATTTTAGCCACCTAGCAAACGTTAGCCACAACAAATAGAAATTTAAAACATATACATATTTCAAATTCATAGCATATTGTACGAATTGTAATTCGTACCATATCATGCGAATTGGATGATAGTCATCACAAATGAACACATACCATACGAAACGTAACATTTTAAGGTACGGAAGGATATCGTCTTTTATCAGCCCTGTGGTACAGCGTAGTAACTAGCATAGTCATCTACGACTTAGGAAATGTGCTACGTGTACATTAAATACATTAAATGAGACTAAGATTTTGAATTAATTACAACTTCTTTCGAATGTAAACATGTGCAACATCAACATAGCTGAAGAACCAAAGTGGTTGCATAATTCTCTGTGAATCGACAAACATGTTTTTTAAATGAAATACGGTTTCTGGAGAACGAAGGAGAGTTGAACCAAAATAATAATTTGAAGGCACAGGATGTCCCTCTGGGCAGTGCAATATTCACAGGATGTCCCTCTGGGTAGTGCAATACTCACAGGATGTCCCTCTGGGCAGTGCAATATTCACAGGATGTCCCTCTGGGCAGTGCAATATTCACAGGATGTCCCTCTGGGCAGTGCAATATTCACAGGATGTCCCTCTGGGCAGTGCAATATTCACAGGATGTCCCTCTGGGCAGTGCAATATTCACAGGATGTCCCTCTGGGCAGTGCAATATTCACAGGATGTCCCTCTGGGCAGTGCAATATTCACAGGATGTCCCTCTGGGCAGTGCAATATTCACAGGATGTCCCTCTGGGCAGTGCAATATTCACAGGATGTCCCTCTGGGCAGTGCAATATTCACAGGATGTCACTCTGGGCCCTGCGATATTCATGGATAAGTCACTCTGGGCCCTGCGATATTCATGGATAAGTCACTCTGGGCCCTGCGATATTCATGGATAAGTCACTCTGGGCCCTGCAATATTCATGGATAAGTCACTCTGGGCCCTGCGATATTCATGGATAAGTCACTCTGGGCCCTGCGATATTCATGGATAAGTCACTCTGGGCCCTGCAATATTCATGGATAAGTCACTCTGGGCCCTGCAATATTCATGGATAAGTCACTCTGGGCCCTGCAATATTCATGGATAAGTCACTCTGGGCCCTGCAATATTCATGGATGAGTCACTCTGGGCCCTGCAATATTCATGGATGAGTCACTCTGGGCCCTGCAATATTGATGGATGAGTCACTCTGGGCCCTGCAATATTGATGGATGAGTCACTCTGGGCCCTGCAATATTCATGGATGAGTCACTCTGGGCCATGCAATATTCATGGATATGTCACTCTGGGGATTGCCCTGCAGTAATGAGAGAAATTACACTTTCTGTCTCCTACAAATACTTTGGCCTCTTATGGTTTGAGAGCAACTCTGAGAGACTGGTGCAGGTGTTCATTGTTGAGCCTGGTGCAGGTGTTCATTGTTGAGCCTGGTGCAGGTGTTCATTGTTGAGCCTGGTGCAGGTGTTCATTGTTGAGCCTGGTGCAGGTGTTCATTGTTGAGCCTGGTGCAGGTGTTCATTGTTGAGCCTGGTGCAGGTGTTCATTGTTGAGCCTGGTGCAGGTGTTCATTGTTGAGCCTGGTGCAGGTGTTCATTGTTGAGCCTGGTGCAGGTGTTCATTGTTGAGCCTGGTGCAGGTGTTCATTGTTGAGCCTGGTGGCGCTGTTTTGTTTTTAATAAAGTTCATTGCGGAGAAGACTGATTCATCTATATGTGGAACCAAACATGTTCAGGATGTATAGTGCCCAGTTTCCTGAGAACAGGATGTATAGTGCCCAGTTTCCTGAGAACAGGATGTATAGTGCCCAGTTTCCTGAGAACAGGATGTATAGTGCCCAGTTTCCTGAGAACAGGATGTCTAGTGCCCAGTTTCCTGAGAACAGGATGTATAGTTCCCAGTTTCTTGAGAACAGGATGTATAGTGCCCAGTTTCCTGAGAACAGGATGTCTAGTGCCCAGTTTCCTGAGAACAGGATGTATAGTTCCCAGTTTCCTGAGAACAGGATGTCTAGTGCCCAGTTTCCTGAGAACAGGATGTCTAGTGCCCAGTTTCCTGAGAACAGGATGTATAGTGCCCAGTTTCCTGAGAACAGGATGTCTAGTGCCAAGTTTCCTGAGAACAGGATGTATAGTCCCCATAGTTTCCTGAGAACAGGATATCTAGTGCCCAGTTTCCTGAGAACAGGATGTCTAGTGCCCAGTTTCTTGAGAACAGGATGTCTAGTGCCCAGTTTCCTGAGAACAGGATGTCTAGTGCCCAGTTTCCTGAGAACAGGATGTCTAGTGCCCAGTTTCCTGAGAACAGGATGTCTAGTGCCCAGTTTCCTGAGAACAGGATGTCTAGTGCCCAGTTTCTTGAGAACAGGATGTCTAGTGCCCAGTTTCTTGAGAACAGGATGTCTAGTGCCCAGTTTCCTGAGAACAGGATGTCTAGTGCCCAGTTTCCTGAGAACAGGATGTCTAGTGCCCAGTTTCTTGAGAACAGGATGTATAGTGCCCAGTTTCCTGAGAACAGGGACGTCAGCTGCAGGTACCATCTTTCCCCAGGAAGTGACATGGTCACAGTCACCAGCCTGCTCCTTCAAAAGGCACGTTGCCTTGCAGCTCCAATCAACTCCGTCTGCTGTGATGTAACATCTACCCGTCTGAAGATCTGTTTCGCTTTCTTTCTGACCACTTTGTCACATTTCGTGACCCATGAAGTGGTTCTGGATGAGCAGCAGCAGTTCTCTTCCAACCGTGAAGTCATCAAAGTGAGCCTTGAAGTTGATCCATCAGATTCTGGATGAAATCAAGACGGATGGGAACATCTTTGTCTCTGTCATGTTTTGTCTTTGATCATCATGTCTTGTCCCTGTGCTTCCCTCTGCTGGTCTTATTAGGTTCTTTCCCTCTTTCTATCCCTCTCTCTCCTCCTCCCTCTCTCCCTCTCCCGCTCTCTCTCTCTATCGTTCCGTTCCTGCTCCCAGCTGTTTCTCATTCTCCTAACGACCTCATTTACTCTTTCACACCTGTCCCCTATTTTGCCCTCTGATTAGAGTCCCTATTTCTCCCTCTGTTTTCCGCTTCTGTCCTTGTCGGATTCTTGTTTGATGTTTGCTGTTCTGTGTCCTTGTTCCGCCCTGTCGTGTTTTTGCCTTCTTCAGATGCTGCGTGTGAGCAGGTGTCTATGTCAGCTACGGCCTGTGCCTTCCTGAAGCGACCTGCAGTCTGTGGTCGCGTCTCCAGTCATTCCTCTCTACTAACGAGAGGATTTCAGTTTCCTGTTTTGGATTTTCCTTTGTTAATATCCAGGAGTATCATTGTTTGCTTATGACTGGAATAAAGACTCTGTTTCTATTACGTCGCTTTTGGGTCCTCATTCACCAGCATAACAGAAGAATCCGACCAAGATGGACCCAGCGACTACGGATTCTCTCAACACTGCCGTCAAGTTCCAGGGAGCAATGCTCGGCAGACACGAGCAGGAATTGTCTGCTGCTCGTCATGCCGTTGAGACCCTGGCCGCTCAGGTGTCCGACCTGTCAGGACAGTTTCAGAGTCTTCGTCTCGTGCCACCAGCTACTTCCTGGTCTTCCGAGTCTCCGGAACCTAGGGTTAATAACCCACCATGTTACTCTGGGCAGCCCACTGAGTGTCGCTCCTTTCTCACCCAGTGTGATATTGTGTTCTCTCTCCAGCCCAACACATACTCAAGAGAGAGAGCTCGGATCGCTTACGTCATATCACTCCTTACTGGTCGGGCTCGGGAGTGGGGCACAGCTATCTGGGAGGCAAGGGCTGAATGTTCTAACGTTTATCAGAACTTTAAAGAGGAGATGATACGGGTTTTTGATCGTTCAGTTTTTGGGAAGGAGGCTTCCAGGGCCCTGGCTTCCCTATGTCAAGGTGATCGATCCATAACGGATTACTCTATAGAGTTTCGCACTCTGGCTGCATCCAGTGACTGGAACGAGCCGGCGTTGCTCGCTCGTTTTCTGGAGGGACTCCACGCTGAGGTTAAGGATGAGATTCTCTCCCGGGAGGTTCCTTCCAGCGTGGACTCTTTGATTGCACTCGCCATCCGCATAGAACGACGGGTAGATCTTCGTCACCGAGCTCGTGAAAGAGAGCTCGCGTTAACGGTGTTTCCCCTCTCCGCATCTCAACCATCTCCTTCCACCGGCTCAGAGACTGAGCCCATGCAGCTGGGAGGTATTCGCATCTCGACTAGGGAGAGGGAACGGAGAATCACCAACCGCCTTTGCCTCTATTGCGGTTCTGCTGGACATTTTGTCATGTCATGTCCCGTAAAGGGCCAGAGCTCATCAGTAAGCGGAGGGCTACTGGTGAGCGCTACTACTCAGGTCTCTCCATCAAGATCCTGTACTACCTTGTCGGTCCATCTACGCTGGACCGGTTCGGCTGCTTCCTGCAGTGCCTTGATAGACTCTGGGGCTGAGGGTTGTTTTATGGACGAAGCATGGGCTCGGAAACATGACATTCCTCTCAGACAGTTAGGGAAGTCCACGCCCATGTTCGCCTTAGATGGTAGTCTTCTCCCCAGTATCAGATGTGAGACACTACCTTTAACCCTCACAGTATCTGGTAACCACAGTGAGACCATTTCCTTTTTGATTTTTCGTTCACCTTTTACACCTGTTGTTTTGGGTCATCCCTGGCTAGTATGTCATAATCCTTCTATTAATTGGTCTAGTAATTCTATCCTATCCTGGAACGTTTCTTGTCATGTGAAGTGTTTAATGTCTGCTATCCCTCCTGTTTCTTCTGTCCCCTCTACTCAGGAGGAACCTGGTGATTTGACAGGAGTGCCGGAGGAATATCATGATCTGCGCACGGTCTTCAGTCGGTCCAGAGCCAGCTCCCCTTCCTCCTCACCGGTCGTATGATTGTTGTATTGATCTCCTTCCGGGGACCACTCCCCCTCGGGGTAGACTATACTCTCTGTCGGCTCCCGAACGTAAGGCTCTCGAGGATTATCTGTCTGTTTCTCTCGACGCCGGTACCGTGGTGCCTTCTTCCTCTCCCGCCGGAGCGGGGTTTTTCTTTGTTAAGAAGAAGGACGGTACTCTGCGCCCCTGCGTGGATTATCGAGGGCTGAATGACATAACGGTTAAGAATCGTTATCCGCTTCCCCTTATGTCGTCAGCCTTCGAGATTCTGCAGGGAGCCAGGTTTTTTACTAAGTTGGACCTTCGTAACGCTTACCATCTCGTACGCATCAGAGAGGGGGACGAGTGGAAAACGGCGTTTAACACTCCGTTAGGGCATTTTGAATACCGGGTTCTGCCGTTCGGTCTCGCTAATGCTCCAGCTGTCTTTCAGGCATTAGTTAATGATGTACTGAGAGACATGCTGAACATCTTTGTTTTCGTTTACCTTGACGATATCCTGATTTTTTCACCGTCACTCGAGATTCATGTTCAGCACGTTCGACGTGTACTCCAGCGCCTTTTAGAGAATTGTCTCTACGTGAAGGCTGAGAAGTGCGCCTTTCATGTCTCCTCTGTCACATTTCTCGGTTCTGTTATTTCCGCTGAAGGCATTCAGATGGATCCCGCTAAGGTCCAGGCTGTCAGCGATTGGCCCGTTCCTAAGTCACGTGTCGAGTTGCAGCGCTTTCTCGGTTTCGCTAATTTCTATCGGCGTTTCATTCGTAATTTCGGTCAAGTGGCTGCCCCTCTCACAGCTCTGACTTCTGTCAAGACTTGCTTTAAGTGGTCCGGTTCCGCCCAGGGAGCTTTTGATCTCCTCAAGAAGCGTTTTACATCCGCCCCTATCCTTGTTACTCCTGACGTCACTAAACAATTCATTGTCGAGGTTGACGCTTCAGAGGTGGGCGTGGGAGCCATTCTGTCCCAGCGCTTCCAGTCTGACGATAAGGTCCATCCTTGCGCTTACTTTTCTCATCGCCTGTCGCCATCGGAACGCAACTATGATGTGGGTAACCGCGAACTGCTCGCCATCCGCTTAGCCATAGGCGAATGGCGACAGTGGTTGGAGGGGGCGACCGTCCCTTTTGTCGTTTGGACTGACCATAAGAACCTTGAGTACATCCGTTCTGCCAAACGACTTAATGCACGTCAAGCTCGTTGGGCGTTGTTTTTCGCTCGTTTCGAGTTCGTGATTTCCTATCGCCCGGGAAATAAGAACACCAAGCCTGATGCCTTATCCCGTCTCTTTAGTTCTTCTGTGGCTTCTACCGACCCCGAGGGGATTCTCCCTGAAGGGCGTGTTGTCGGGTTGACTGTCTGGGGAATTGAGAGACAGGTAAAGCAAGCACTCACTCACACTGCGTCGCCGCGCGCTTGTCCTAGTAACCTTCTGTTCGTTCCTGTCTCTACTCGTCTGGCTGTTCTTCAGTGGGCTCATTCTGCCAAGTTAGCTGGCCACCCCGGCGTTCGGGGTACGCTTGCTTCTATTCGCCAGCGGTTTTGGTGGCCTACTCAGGAGCGGGACACGCGCCGTTTCGTGGCTGCTTGTTCGGACTGCGCGCAGACTAAGTCAGGTAACTCTCCTCCTGCCGGTCGTCTCAGACCGCTTCCCATTCCTTCTCGACCTTGGTCTCACATCGCCTTAGACTTTATTACCGGTCTGCCTTCGTCTGCGGGGAAGACTGTGATTCTTACGGTTATCGATAGGTTCTCTAAGGCGGCACATTTCATTCCCCTCGCTAAGCTTCCTTCCGCTAAGGAGACGGCACAAATCATCATTGAGAATGTGTTCAGAATTCATGGTCTCCCGTTAGACGCCGTTTCAGACAGAGGCCCGCAATTCACGTCACAGTTTTGGAGGGAGTTCTGTCGTTTGATTGGTGCTTCCGTCAGTCTCTCTTCCGGGTTTCATCCCCAGTCTAACGGTCAAGCAGAAAGGGCCAATCAGTCGATTGGTCGCATATTACGCAGCCTTTCGTTTCGAAACCCTGCGTCTTGGGCAGAACAGCTCCCCTGGGCTGAGTACGCTCACAACTCGCTTCCTTCGTCTGCTACCGGGCTATCTCCATTTCAGAGTAGTCTTGGGTACCAGCCTCCTCTGTTCTCGTCCCAGCTCGCCGAGTCCAGCGTTCCCTCCGCTCAGGCTTTTGTCCAACGTTGTGAGCGCACCTGGAGGAGGGTCAGGTCTGCACTTTGCCGTTACAGGGCGCAGACTGTGAGAGCCGCCAATAAACGTAGGATTAAGAGTCCTAGGTATTGTCGCGGTCAGAGAGTGTGGCTTTCCACTCGTAACCTTCCCCTTACGACAGCTTCTCGCAAGTTGACTCCGCGGTTCATTGGTCCGTTCCGTGTCTCTCAGGTCGTCAATCCTGTCGCTGTGCGACTGCTTCTTCCGCGACATCTTCGTCGCGTCCACCCTGTCTTCCATGTCTCTTGTGTCAAGCCTTTTCTTCGCGCCCCTGTTCGTCTTCCCCTCCCCCCCCCCCGTCCTTGTCGAGGGCGCACCTATTTACAAGGTACGGAAGATCATGGACATGCGTTCTCGGGGACGTGGTCACCAGTACTTAGTGGATTGGGAGGGTTACGGTCCTGAGGAGAGGAGTTGGGTTCCATCTCGGGACGTGCTGGACCGTTCGTTGATTGATGATTTCCTTCGTTGCCGCCAGGGTTCCTCCTCGAGTGCGCCAGGAGGCGCTCGGTGAGTGGGGGGGTACTGTCATGTTTTGTCTTTGATCATCATGTCTTGTCCCTGTGCTTCCCTCTGCTGGTCTTATTAGGTTCTTTCCCTCTTTCTATCCCTCTCTCTCCTCCTCCCTCTCTCCCTCTCCCGCTCTCTCTCTCTATCGTTCCGTTCCTGCTCCCAGCTGTTTCTCATTCTCCTAACGACCTCATTTACTCTTTCACACCTGTCCCCTATTTTGCCCTCTGATTAGAGACCCTATTTCTCCCTCTGTTTTCCGCTTCTGTCCTTGTCGGATTCTTGTTTGATGTTTGCTGTTCTGTGTCCTTGTTCCGCCCTGTCGTGTTTTTGCCTTCTTCAGATGCTGCGTGTGAGCAGGTGTCTATGTCAGCTACGGCCTGTGCCTTCCTGAAGCGACCTGCAGTCTGTGGTCGCGTCTCCAGTCATTCCTCTCTACTAACGAGAGGATTTCAGTTTCCTGTTTTGGATTTTCCTTTGTTAATATCCAGGAGTATCATTGTTTGCTTATGACTGGAATAAAGACTCTGTTTCTATTACGTCGCTTTTGGGTCCTCATTCACCAGCATAACAGTCTCCCTGCTTTTGCTTTAAAAGTTCGTGGATGTGGAGAAGTTCTCCCTGGAGATCATTCTTGAAAAGCTCAATTTTCTTCTGGAAAACCCGGGACTGCTGTTATCAAATCACATGTTGTCTCGTCCCTGCAGCTTAACATTCAGTTGATTTTAAGGTGTGATGTAACGTCTGCCAAAAAATGCAACGGTTTCCAACTTCTCATATTCCAACAACTCTGAAAACTGAGGTGCCTTGTCACTCTTTTTTTGCTCTGAAGAGAAAGCTTTGCTTTCCTCCTGAATGGTCCAAAAGTGTTCCAAAACCCAGTCTTTGTTGAGCCATCTGACATTGTTGTGTAGTAGTAAGTCATCAACTGGCGTCTTGTCAGAACTTCTCGTAGCGGTGTTGAAGGGATGATGTCGATCTCAAAAAGTTCATCCGTTTCATCATCGTTGTCATGACCTCGGAATACTCGTTTCCCAGACTGGCACACAGGACAGATTGGTGGATGATGCAGTGGTAAGATGTCAGGTCCCGGGGTGGTCCTCTTTCAAAACGTGCAACCAGTTCCCTCCATCTTCCCATCATGGCTGGAGTTCCATCTGTGGTGATGGACTTCAGATCTTGCCCTCTTTTTGTCTCATTGATATCCTCTCCCTAGATGTGTTAAGGCCAACAGCTCCTCATAGAATTCCTTCTTTTGTTTTCGTTATAAAAATCTGACAAACACCAGAAGCTGGGCGTTACCATTTGGTAGCTTTTGATTCATCCACAGCGAATGAAATGCATGGTGCATTCTGAATGACCTCATCAAGTTGTGAAGTTAAACCTTCAGCTAATATTTCAGTTCTCGTTGCTGTGAATCAGACTGGAATCTGTTTGATATTTTAACTTCAGCTCATATTTTTGTTTACCTTCAAGCAAGGTGTCAGCCACTTCACACATATAGTATTTTACCTTCTCAGCTTCTAAAAAATATATTTTTGGGGTGTATTCCCAAAACCCAAGCTTTCCTCAGTGAGCACTCCATTGCACGTTGTTGGGCTGTCGGGGAATTGACAAGGACTTTGTTGGACCACTCCTATTGTTTGGACCTTGTGTGTTCTCACCTCCGGGTTCAGGGGATACGTCTGATCCAATTTACTGGTGTCATAATGGAGCTTAACATGGGCACTTTTCACCGAGAGCTACGGACTCACTGCATATCAGGCACGTTGGTTTTGTGCTAGTTGAATCAACACTGTTCCGTCTACTCGTCTTTGAATATACAGTTTTCAGAGTAATTTTTTTAAAGTTTTTAGTTGAACAAGCCATATTAGCAAAGATGCTGATAACTACACTCCTTCTAACTGTGATATTAACAGTTAAACAGCGGTCAAATCTTTCTGTTTCTTTCTGCCTGCTTGTCCCAAGGTTCCGCGGAAGATATTTTGGATTAATGTGATTGGGCAAGACGCGGCCTCTTGTATTTACATATAACCACACGATTGGACTAGACAGGGCAATAGTAGAGGTGGACGTTGCTTTGTGAGAAAAAGAGAGGTTGCTGAGTTAGAGGCTACTGTACCCGGTTGAATTTTTTTTTTTTTAAAGCTGTGTAAAAAATTATGTATTGACTTTTATATTTAAGAAAAAAATGCAATGTTGTCCAGTCCGGATTCACCATTCTCTGGGTCCAGACCTGGACCATGGTCCGCCAGTTGAGTGTGGCTGGTGTAATGGTTACAGTTACCGCTTGTGGATCAGAAAATTGCGGGTTCGCCTCCCGGAGGAGATTTTTTTTCGCCATTCTTTCGTTTATAGTTTTTGACAAGTACAAACATAACTAAGCAAAAAATACTGTGACGTAGGTGTAACGTATTGTCCATTGATCAGCACAGAAATTGATTAAACAGGACTCTGTTTGAAACACAAGTGGCTCTGAGCATATGTGAATATTACACAGGTAAGCTAACCTTATGTGAATATTACACAGGTAAGCTAACCTTATGTCAATATTACACAGGTAAGCTAACCTTATGTCAATATTACACAGGTAAGCTAACCTTATGTCAATATTACACAGGTAAGCTAACCTTATGTCAATATTACACAGGTAAGCTAACCTTATGTCAATATTACACAGGTAAGCTAACCTTATGTCAATATTACACAGGTAAGCTAACAGTTAGAGCCTGTCTGCATTCCTGATTTCTCTATCTGAGCTACTGTGTTCAACACGCCACCATCTGTTATGTTGGGCACCTACTGACCAATAAAGGATGGTATTATGTTTGTTTTTTTGTTTTATGTTTTATGTTTTGCTAAAATAAAGGTTTAAGGAAATACAGGCATACACAACATTACTACAAGACAAAACAGCTCAATCAAGCGTACAAGCAACGCTTGCTTTCATTTAAACACATATGTAAAGCATGAAAAAGTAGCGTAACGGGATAATGTCTTACCGTGTTGTTTGAAGAATCCAATACTTTACCTTGCAAGCGGTACAAATCACGTTATTGTGGAAGCACCTCCTCTATGAGCATGAATTAGGCTGTTTTGAAAAGGTTTGAATCCTAAGCAATCTGCCTACACGTAGTCTGATGTACAATACCAACATAGCTTCTGTAGTAGGTCAAAGCTGTATGCTGTAAAACCTTGGTATAGCATGGGTGGAATAGGCAGTGTGGTGTTCATGTGAGGTTCCTTTCTTTTTCAGCTCTAGACCAACGACTATTCTCACTTAAAACATGTTTTTATTTTATTTTATCTTATACCTGCTTGTTTTCTTTCACAGGGAGAAGAGTTAGCCTGGTGGCCTACTTTGTGAAGAGACATTTCAACCTGCGGTGTATTGTCAAGCAGCAGTATGGAGGTTGGTAAATCACCTAGTTTATATCTGCGGTGTATTGTCAAGCAGCAGTATGGAGGTTGGTAAATCACTTAGTTTATATCTGCGGTGTATTGTCAAGCAGCAGTATTGAGGTTGGTAAATCACTTAGTTTATATCTGCGGTGTATTGTCAAGCAGCAGTATGGAGGTTGGTAAATCACTTAGTTTATATCTGCGGTGTATTGTCAAGCAGCAGTATGGAGGTTGGTAAATCACTTAGTTTATATCTGCAGTGTATTGTCAAGCAGCAGTATGGAGGTTGGTAATCACCTAGTTTATATCTGCGGTGTATTGTCAAGCAGCAGTATGGAGGTTGGTAAATCACTTAGTTTATATCTGCAGTGTATTGTCAAGCAGCAGTATGGAGGTTGGTAATCACCTAGTTTATATCTGCGGTGTATTGTCAAGCAGCAGTATGGAGGTTGGTAAATCACTTAGTTTATATCTGCGGTGTATTGTCAAGCAGCAGTATGGAGGTTGGTAAATCACTTAGTTTATATCTGCGGTGTATTGTCAAGCAGCAGTATGGAGGTTGGTAAATCACCTAGTTTATATCTGCGGTGTATTGTCAAGCAGCAGTATGGAGGTTGGTAATCACCTAGTTTATATCTGCAGTGTATTTTCAAGCAGCAGTATGGAGGTTGGTAAATCACCTAGTTTATATCTGCAGTGTATTTTCAAGCAGCAGTATGGAGGTTGGTAAATCACTTAGTTTATATATGCGGTGTATTGTCAAGCAGCAGTATGGAGGTTGGTAATCACCTAGTTTATATCTGCAGTGTATTGTCAAGCAGCAGTATGGTAGGTATTCACGTATGTTATACCCAGGATGGTCCCCTTAGTAAGCAGTATGGGGGTACTGGTAGGTATCGGGGTTGGGGTCAAATTTCATTTCAATTCAGGAAGCGTACTGAAATTCCTATTCTCTTCAATGTTTTTCAATGAGGACAATTTGGAATTGAAATGGAATTTGGTTTACTTTTTGAATAGAAAATGGTTTTGACCCTAACTCTGGAAGGTATATTAAATCAAGTTCGAGAGGGTCGCCTCTTCTGTTGTGTCCATCTCACTTCTGTTACCATCTCAACCACTGCAGTTCATGTAAGCCTTGTCTGAGCCAGAACGGCCCATAGTACACCCCCTGGACAGGACTCTAGTTCAGTTCAAGCAGACCCGTCATTTGCATTGCTTCAGTGCTGATTTGAACGTATACCACGTCTATATTGAAAAGAGTTCAGGAGAAAGGATGCTTGTAAAGACCCTTGAACTCATAAATCATCTTTATATACACTACCAGTCAACAGTTTTGGACACACCTCCTCATTCAAGGGTTTTTCTTTATTTTTACAGTTTTCTACATTGTAGAATAGTAGTGAAGACATCAAAACTATGAAATAACACATATGGAATCACGTCGTAACCAAAAAAGTGATACACAAATCAAAATATATTTTAGATTCTTCAAAGTAGCCACCCTTTGCCTTGATGACAGCTTTGCACACTCTTGGAATTCTCTCAACCAGCTTCATGAAGAATTATTATTCAACGGTCTTGAAGGAGTTCCCACATATGCTGAGCACTTGTTGGTTGCTTTTCCTTCACTCTGCGATCCAACTCATCCCAAACCTTCTCAATTGGGTTGAGGTTGGGTGATTGTGGAGGCCAGGTCATCTGATGCAGCACTCTATCACTCTCCTTCTTGGTCAAATAGCCCTTACACAGCCTGGAGGTGTGTTGGGTCATTGTCCTGTTGAAAAACAAATGATAGTCCCACTAAGCCCAAACCAGATGGGGTGGCGTATCACTGCAGAATGCTGTGGTAGCCATGCTGGTTAAGTGTGTCTTGAATTCTAAATAAATCACAGTGTCACCAGCAAAGCACCCCCACACCTCCTCCTCCATGCCTCACGGTGTGAACCACACATGCAGAGATCATCCGTTCACCTACTCTGTGTCTCACAAAGACACGGCTGAGTTGGAACCAAAAATCTAAAATTTGGACTCCAGAACAAAGGACAGATTTCCACCGGTCTAATGTCCATTCCTCGTGTTTCTTGGCCCAAGCAAGTCTCTTCTTCTTATTGGTGTCCTTTAGTAGTGGTTTCTTTGCACCTATTCGACCATGAAGGCCTGATTCACTGGGTCTCCTCTGAACAGTTGATGTTGATGTGTATGTTACTTGAACTCTGTGAAGCATTTATTTAGGCTGCAATCTGAGGAGCAGTTAACTCTAATGAACTTATCCTCTGCAGCAGAGGTAACTCTGGGTCTTCCTTTCCTGTGGCGGTCCTCATGAGAGCCAGTTTCATCATAGCCCTTGATTGTTTTTGCGACTACACTTGAAGAAACTTTAGAAGTTCTTGAAATGTTCTGGATTGACTGACCTTCATGTCTTAAAGTAATGATGGACTGTCATTTCTCTTTGCTTATTTGAGCTGTTCTTGCCATAATATGGACTTGGTCTTTTACCAAATAGCGCTATCTTCTGTATATCACCCCTACGTTGTTATTGTGTCAAACACATTAAGAAGGAAAGAAATTCCACTAATGTACTTTTAACAAGGCACACCTATTAATTGGGGGGCTCCCGAGTGGCGCAGCGGTCTAAGGCACTGCATCTCAGTGCTAGAAGCATCACTACAGACCTGGTTTGATTCCAGGCTGTTTCACAACCGGCCGTGTTTGGGAGTCCCATAAGGCGGGGCACAATTGGCCCAGCTTCGTCCGGGTTATGGCTTGGCCTTCATTGTAAATAATAATTTGTTCCAAACTGACTTGCCTAGTTAAATAAACGTTTAAATAACTCAAATAATATACAAATTGAAATGCATTCCAGGTGACTACCTCATGAAGCTGGTTGAGAGAATGCCAAGAGTGTGCAAAGCTGTCTTCAAGGCAAAGGGTGGCTACTTTGAAGAAACTAAAATCTAAAATATATTTAGTTTTGTTTATCACTTTTTTGGTTACTACATGATTCCATATGTGTTATTTCATAGTTTTGATGTCTTCACTATTATTTTACAATGTAAAAAATAATACAAAATCCCTTGAATGAGTAGGTGTGTCCAAACCTTTGACAGGTGCTGTATGTGCTCTTGCAAAGCAGTGAGTGTACATTTACATTTATGTCATTTAGCTGACGCTCTTATCCAGAGCGACTTACAAATTGGAAAGTTCATACATATTCATCCTGGTCCCCCCGTGGGGAATGAACCCACAACCCTGGCGTTGCAAGCGCCATGCTCTACCAACTGAGCCACACGGGACCATACACAATGTATGTGTACACAATCTACCTTTTTTAAAAGGTCTCTCCTTCACTTGTTTTAACATCCTGACCCTACCTGCTATGGCCATTGGTGTGCTTGAGAACATCCTGCTGTTAAGTGTGTCCCAGGAGGGTCTCCTTAATCTGTCGTTAAGTTTGTCCCTGGAGGGCCTCCTTAGTCTGGTGTTAAGGTTGTCCCTGAAGGGCCTCTTTACTGAGACCGTAAAGAGCTGGGAGGCCCTTTCCTTCTATAGGAGGGCTGTGAGACCGATAATGTTACATCTCCATGGCCCATCTCCTGCCCCTGACCTTATTCATGGCACCTACATGTCCCCTTCCTCTTGGAACACTTTAATGGACCTCTTCCTCTCAAATGGAATTCTTCCTCTTGGAACACTTTCATGGTCCTCTTCCTCCCAAATGGAATTCTTCCTCTTGGAACACTTTCATGGTCCTCTTCCTCCCAAATGGAATTCTTCCTCTTGGAACACTTTCATGGTCCTCTTCCTCCCAAATGGAATTCTTCCTCTTGGAACACTTTCATGGTCCTCTTCCTCCCAAATGGAATTCTTCCTCTTGGAACACTTTCATGGTCCTCTTCCTCCCAAATGGAATTCCCCTGAGGACTGCTCCCAGACCTGTCAGTAAAGTTCATATCTGCCCCCTGAGGACTGACCCCAGACCTGTCAGTAAAGTTCATATCTGCCCCCTGAGGACTGCCCCCAGACCTGTCAGTGAAGTTCATATCTGCCCCCTGAGGACTGACTCCAGACCTGTCAGTAAAGTTCATATCTGCCCCCTGAGGACTGACTCCAGACCTGTCAGTAAAGTTCATATCTGCCCCCTGAGGACTGCCCCCAGACCTGTCGGTAAAGTTCATATCTGCCCCCTGAGGACTGACCCCAGACCTGTCAGTAAAGTTCATATCTGCCCCCTGAGGACTGCCCCCAGACCTGTCAGTAAAGTTCATATCTGCCCTCTGAGGACTGAGAACTGACATGTCAAAGGCTGAGTTGCCAGATTCACTCAACAACTCACACTATTGAAGTCCCAGTCCTTCATTTGAAAAACAACAGAATGGCAATCCAATGGGAAGGCCTTCAGTGCGTTTGAAAGTATTTATACCCCTTTTCCACATTTTGTTACGTTACAGCCTTATTCTAAAATGGACAAAAGTTTTTAGTTCCCTCATCAATCTACACACACTACCCAATAATGACAAAGCAAATACAGGTTTTTTATCACATTATAAAGAGAAATATCACATTTACAGAAGTATTCAGACCCTTCACTCAGTACTTTGTTGAATCACCTTTGGCAGCGATTACAGCCTCAAGTTTAATTTTTTTTTTTTATACATTTGCAAAAATGTCTAAACCTGTTTTCACTCTGTCATTATTGGGTATTGTGTGTCGATTGATTAGGGGGGGGGGGGGGAATAATTGAATCCATTTTTAGAATAAGGCTGTAACAAAATGTGGAAAACAGGAAGTGGTCTGAATACCTTCCTGAATGCACTGTTTTATATCAGACATAGACAACATGATGGCTGTATATTGGTCTGTTAAGCAGTGTGGTTATTCTAGTGAAAGTCTAGATAGACTGGACAATATTCATCTGACTCTACTGTGTATATTGGTCTGTTAAGCAGTGTGGTTATTCTAGTGAAAGTCTAGATAGACTGGACAATATTCATCTGACTCTACTGTGTATATTGGTCTGTTAAGCAGTGTGGTTATTCTAATGAAAGTCTAGGTAGACTGGACAATATTCATCTCTACCGTGTATATTGGTCTGTTAAGCAGTGTGGTTATTCTAGTGAAAGTCTAGATAGACTGGACAATATTCATCTGACTCTACTGTGTATATTGGTCTGTTAAGCAGTGTGGTTATTCTAATGAAAGTCTAGGTAGACTGGACAATATTCATCTCTACCGTGTATATTGGTCTGTTAAGCAGTGTGGTTATTCTAATGAAAGTCTAGGTAGACTGGACAATATTCATCTGACTCTACTGTGTATATTGGTCTGTTAAGCAGTGTGGTTATTCTAATGAAAGTCTAGGTAGACTGGACAATATTCATCTCTACCGTGTATATTGGTCTGTTAAGCAGTGTGGTTATTCTAGTGAAAGTCTAGATAGACTGGACAATATTCATCTGACTCTACTGTGTATATTGGTCTGTTAAGCAGTGTGGTTATTCTAATGAAAGTCTAGGTAGACTGGACAATATTCATCTCTACCGTGTATATTGGTCTGTTAAGCAGTGTGGTTATTCTAGTGAAAGTCTAGATAGACTGGACAATATTCATCTGACTCTACTGTGTATATTGGTCTGTTAAGCAGTGTGGTTATTCTAATGAAAGTCTAGGTAGACTGGACAATATTCATCTCTACCGTGTATATTGGTCTGTTAAGCAGTGTGGTTATTCTAATGAAAGTCTAGGTAGACTGGACAATATTCATCTGACTCTACTGTGTATATTGGTCTGTTAAGCAGTGTGGTTATTCTAATGAAAGTCTAGGTAGACTGGACAATATATAGGGCCCTGGTCTACAGTAGTGTACTATATAGGGAATAGGGTCCTGGTCTACAGTAGTGTACTATATAGGGTCCTGGTCTACAGTAGTGTACTATATAGGGAATAGGGCCCTGGTCTACAGTAGTGTACTATATAGGGTCCTGGTCTACAGTAGTGTACTATATAGGGAATAGGGCCCTGGTCTACAGTAGTGCTCTATATAGGGATTAGGGTGCCATTTTGGACACAGTGTGATTTGTAATTTTAGACTAAGTTGCTCCATATTATATGCTGTTGTTCACGTGGTTCTGAGCCACACACACACACACACACACACACACACACACACACACACACACACACACACACACACACACACACACACACACACACACACACACACACACACACACACACACACACACAGGAAACATCTGTAAACTTTCTGTGGTTTGAGGGTTTTTTAAATATCTGTCCTTGCTAACCTCACCCTTAACTCACTCTTATTCAGCTGGATATCTGGCCTTGCTAACCTCACTCTGATTCAGCTGGATATCTGGCCTTGCAAACCTCACCCTGATTCAGCTGGATATCTGGCCTTGCAAACCTCACCCTGATTCAGCTGGATATCTGGCCTTGCTAACCTCACCCTGATTCAGCTGGATATCTGGCCTTGCTAACCTCACCCTGATTCAGCTGGATATCTGGCCTTGCTAACCTCACCCTGATTCAGCTGGATATCTGGCCTTGCTAACCTAACCCTGATTCAGCTGAATATCTGGCCTTGCTAACCTCACCCTGATTCAGCTGGATATCTGGCCTTGCTAACCTCACCCTGATTCAGCTGGATATCTGGCCTTGCTAACCTCACCCTGATTCAGCTGGATATCTGGCCTTGCTAACCTCACCCTGATTCAGCTGAATATCTGGCCTTGCTAACCTCACCCTGATTCAGCTGGATATCTGGCCTTGCTAACCTCACCCTGATTCAGCTGGATATCTGGCCTTGCTAACCTCACCCTGATTCAGCTGGATATCTGGCCTTGCTAACCTAACCCTGATTCAGCTGGATATCTGGCCTTGCTAACCTAACCCCGATTCAGCTGGATATCTGGCCTTGCTAACCTCACTCTGATTCAGCTGGATATCTGACCAAGACTTCCATTTAGTATATTCACTATCATAATGTGTGTGTTTGTGTATATATCATGTGTGTGTGTTTTCTCCCCAGAGCTGCGTGTTTCCTGAGCGTTATGCGGTGTGTGTGTATGTGTGTATATATAATGTATGTGTGTGTTTTTTCCCCAGAGCTGCGTGTGTTTCCTGAGCGTTATGTGGTGTGTGTGAGCCGACTGGAGGATGCCTCAGCTAACCCGACCCCGGCCGTAACCGTGGTGAGTGGCTGTTTATACTCCACTACTTCCTCTTCCTTCCAGTCGCTTGGCAACATCACCAGCACGGGGCTGTCTGTCTGTTTATTATAGGGCTTCGGTGCCAAATACTGCTCCCACTTCCCACTGTATGTGCTGGAAGATGTTTACTTAGATTGGCCCCTGGATGCGCTGCCAAATTGTGCGCCCGGGTCCCACTGGATGTGTCCCAAATGGCACCCTTGTTTTCTATGGACCCTGGTCAAAGTAGGGCACTTTATAGGGACTAGGGTGCCATTTTGGGATGCAGCCTGTATATGCTGGCTTTGTTTATGTAGTGTGGCCCCTGGACCTGCCAGGGTTATTTCCAGGCCCCCGACCCTCTACTCCCAGGGATGGGGACAAGATTGGGACAGAGTGTCTGAGGTTGTGGGTTCAAGGAGTTATGGGGTGAAGGGTTCCGGAGTTTACAGGGGTCACACACCACTGGATCTGGGGTCCGGGGAGAGACCGACATCTGGTTTGTGCGATCTTGTCACGACAATGACCATAGGGGTTGGCAAGACAATAGAAACTGATCTGGGACCAGACTAGTCTTATTGAACCCAATGACCATAGGGATTGGCAAGACAATAGAATCTGTTCTGGGACCAGACTAGTCTTATTGAACCCAATGACCATAGGGGTTGGCAAGACAGCAGAATCTGTTCTGGGACCAGACTAGTCTTATTGAACCCAATGACCATAGGGGTTGGCAAGACAGCAGAAACAGACCTGGGACCAGACTAGTCTTATTGAACCCAATGACCATAGGGGTTGGCAAGACAGCAGAATCTGTTCTGGGACCAGACTAGTCTTATTGAACCCAATGACCATAGGGGATTGGCAAGACAGCAGAAACTGATCTGGGAACAGACTAGTCTTATTGAACCCAATGACCATAGGGATTGGCAAAACAGCAGAATCTGTTCTGGGACCAGACTAGTCTTACTGAAACCAATGACCATAGGGATTGGCAAGACAGCAGAATCTGTTCTGGGACCAGACTAGTCTTATTGAACCCAATGACCATAGGGGTTGGCAAGACAGCAGAATCTGTTCTAGGACCAGACTAGTCTTATTGAACCCAATGACCATAGGGGTTGGCAAGACAGCAGAAACTGATCTGGGAACAGACTAGGACATTCACTGAGACTGAGACCGGGCTGAAAAGAGCTTGGCTACATTAAACCCTGGGAGCATTCAGGCCGTATTCATAAAGCATCTCAGAGTGCTGATGTATAGGCTAGTACAGTCAGTGCAGGGTGATGTATAGGCTAGTACAGTGTGATGTACAGTCAGTGCAGGGTGATGTATAGGCTAGTACAGTCAGTGCAGGGTGATCTATAGGCTAGTACAGTCAGTGCAGGGTGATGTACAGTCAGTGCAGGGTGATCTATAGGCTAGTACAGTCAGTGCAGGGTGATCTATAGGCTAGTACAGTGAGTGCAGGGTGATGTATAGGCTAGTACAGTCAGTGCAGGGTGATGTATAGGCTAGTACAGTGAGTACAGGGTGATGTATAGGCTAGTACAGTGAGTGCAGGGTGATGTATAGGCTAGTACAGTCAGTGCAGGGTGATCTATAGGCTAGTACAGTGAGTGCAGGGTGATGTATAGGCTAGTACAGTCAGTGCAGGGTGATCTATAGGCTAGTACAGTCAGTGCAGGGTGATGTATAGGCTAATACAGTCAGTGCAGGGTGATCTATAGGCTAGTACAGTCAGTGCAGGGTGATGTATAGGCTAGTACAGTCAGTGCAGGGTGATCTATAGGCTAGTACAGTCAGTGCAGGGTGATGTATAGGCTAGTACAGTCAGTGCAGGGTGATCTATAGGCTAGTACAGTCAGTGCAGGGTGATGTATAGGCTAGTACAGTCAGTGCAGGGTGATGTACAGTCAGTGCAGGGTGATGTATAGGCTAGTACAGTCAGTGCAGGGTGATCTATAGGCTAGTACAGTCAGTGCAGGGTGATGTATAGGCTAGTACAGTCAGTGCAGGGTGATCTATAGGCTAGTACAGTCAGTGCAGGGTGATGTATTGGCTAGTACAGTCAGTGCAGGGTGATGTACAGTCAGTGCAGGGTGATGTATAGGCTAGTACAGTCAGTGCAGGGTGATCTATAGGCTAGTACAGTCAGTGCAGGGTGATGTACAGTGAGTGCAGGGTGATGTATAGGCTAGTACAGTCAGTGCAGGGTGATCTATAGGCTAGTACAGTCAGTGCAGGGTGATGTACAGTCAGTGCAGGGTGATCTATAGGCTAGTACAGTCAGTGCAGGGTGATCTATAGGCTAGTACAGTGAGTGCAGGGTGATGTATAGGCTAGTACAGTCAGTGCAGGGTGATGTATAGGCTAGTACAGTGAGTACAGGGTGATGTATAGGCTAGTACAGTGAGTGCAGGGTGATGTATAGGCTAGTACAGTCAGTGCAGGGTGATCTATAGGCTAGTACAGTGAGTGCAGGGTGATGTATAGGCTAGTACAGTCAGTGCAGGGTGATCTATAGGCTAGTACAGTCAGTGCAGGGTGATGTATAGGCTAATACAGTCAGTGCAGGGTGATCTATAGGCTAGTACAACAGTGCAGGGTGATGTATAGGCTCGTACAGTCAGTGCAGGGTGATCTATAGGCTAGTACAGTCAGTGCAGGGTGATGTATAGGCTAGTACAGTCAGTGCAGGGTGATCTATAGGCTAGTACAGTCAGTGCAGGGTGATGTATAGGCTAGTACAGTCAGTGCAGGGTGATGTACAGTCAGTGCAGGGTGATGTATAGGCTAGTACAGTCAGTGCAGGGTGATCTATAGGCTAGTACAGTCAGTGCAGGGTGATGTATAGGCTAGTACAGTCAGTGCAGGGTGATCTATAGGCTAGTACAGTCAGTGCAGGGTGATGTATAGGCTAGTACAGTCAGTGCAGGGTGATGTACAGTCAGTGCAGGGTGATGTATAGGCTAGTACAGTCAGTGCAGGGTGATCTATAGGCTAGTACAGTCAGTGCAGGGTGATGTACAGTGAGTGCAGGGTGATGTATAGGCTAGTACAGTCAGTGCAGGGTGATGTAAAGGCTAGTACAGTCAGTGCAGGGTGATGTATAGGCTAGTACAGTCAGTGCAGGGTGATGTATAGGCTAGTACAGTCAGTGCAGGGTGATCTATAGGCTAGTACAGTCAGTGCAGGGTGATGTATAGGCTAGTACAGTCAGTGCAGGGTGATATATAGGCTAGTACAGTCAGTGCAGGGTGATGTACAGTGAGTGCAGGGTGATGTATAGGTTTGTACAGTCAGTGCAGGGTGATGTACAGTCAGTGCAGGGTGATCTATAGGCTAGTACAGTCAGTGCAGGGTGATGTATAGGCTAGTACAGTCAGTGCAGGGTGATCTATAGGCTAGTACAGTCAGTGCAGGGTGATGTATAGGCTAGTACAGTCAGTGCAGGGTGATCTATAGGCTAGTACAGTCAGTGCAGGGTGATGTACAGTGAGTGCAGGGTGATGTATAGGCTAGTACAGTCAGTGCAGGGTGATGTAAAGGCTAGTACAGTGAGTACAGGGTGATGTATAGGCTAGTACAGTGAGTGCAGGGTGATGTATAGGCTAGTACAGTCAGTGCAGGGTGATCTATAGGCTAGTACAGTGAGTGCAGGGTGATGTATAGGCTAGTACAGTCAGTGCAGGGTGATCTATAGGCTAGTACAGTCTGTGCAGGGTGATGTATAGGCTAATACAGTCAGTGCAGGGTGATCTATAGGCTAGTACAGTCAGTGCAGGGTGATGTATAGGCTAGTACAGTCAGTGCAGGGTGATCTATAGGCTAGTACAGTCAGTGCAGGGTGATGTATAGGCTAGTACAGTCAGTGCAGGGTGATCTATAGGCTAGTACAGTCAGTGCAGGGTGATGTATAGGCTAGTACAGTCAGTGCAGGGTGATGTACAGTCAGTGCAGGGTGATGTATAGGCTAGTACAGTCAGTGCAGGGTGATCTGTAGGCTAGTACAGTCAGTGCAGGGTGATGTATAGGCTAGTACAGTCAGTGCAGGGTGATCTATAGGCTAGTACAGTCAGTGCAGGGTGATGTATAGGCTAGTACAGTCAGTGCAGGGTGATGTACAGTCAGTGCAGGGTGATGTATAGGCTAGTACAGTCAGTGCAGGGTGATCTATAGGCTAGTACAGTCAGTGCAGGGTGATGTACAGTGAGTGCAGGGTGATGTATAGGCTAGTACAGTCAGTGCAGGGTGATGTAAAGGCTAGTACAGTCAGTGCAGGGTGATGTATAGGCTAGTACAGTCAGTGCAGGGTGATCTATAGGCTAGTACAGTCAGTGCAGGGTGATGTATAGGCTAGTACAGTCAGTGCAGGGTGATCTATAGGCTAGTACAGTCAGTGCAGGGTGATGTACAGTGAGTGCAGGGTGATGTATAGGCTTGTACAGTCAGTGCAGGGTGATGTACAGTCAGTGCAGGGTGATCTATAGGCTAGTACAGTCAGTGCAGGGTGATGTATAGGCTAGTACAGTCAGTGCAGGGTGATCTATAGGCTAGTACAGTCAGTGCAGGGTGATGTATAGGCTAGTACAGTCAGTGCAGGGTGATCTATAGGCTAGTACAGTCAGTGCAGGGTGATGTACAGTGAGTGCAGGGTGATGTATAGGCTAGTACAGTCAGTGCAGGGTGATGTAAAGGCTAGTACAGTCAGTGCAGGGTGATGTACAGTCAGTGCAGGGTGATGTACATTCAGTGCAGGGTGATCTATAGGCTAGTACAGTCAGTGCAGGGTGATGTAAAGGCTAGTACAGTCAGTGCAGGGTGATCTATAGGCTAGTACAGTCAGTGCAGGGTGATGTACAGTCAGTGCAGGGTGATCTATAGGCTAGTACAGTCAGTGCAGGGTGATGTAAAGGCTAGTACAGTCAGTGCAGGGTGATCTATAGGCTAGTACAGTCAGTGCAGGGTGATGTACAGTCAGTGCAGGGTGATGTATAGGCTAGTACAGTCAGTGCAGGGTGATGTACAGTGAGTGCAGGGTGATGTATAGGCTAGTACAGTCAGTGCAGGGTGATGTAAAGGCTAGTACAGTCAGTGCAGGGTGATCTATAGGCTAGTACAGTCAGTGCAGGGTGATGTACAGTCAGTGCAGGGTGATGTATAGGCTAGTACAGTCAGTGCAGGGTAATGTACAGTCAGTGCAGGGTGATGTATAGGCTAGTACAGTCAGTGCAGGGTAATGTACAGTCAGTGCAGGGTGATGTATAGGCTAGTACTGTCAGTGCAGGGTAATGTACAGTCAGTGCAGGGTAATGTACAGTCAGTGCAGGGTGATGTATAGTGAGTGCAGGGTGATGTATAGGCTAGTACAGTGAGTGCAGGGTGATGTATAGGCCAGCACAGTCAGTGCAGGGTGATGTATAGGCTAAAACAGTCAGTGCAGGGTGATGTATAGGCTAACACAGTGAGTGCAGGGTGATGTATAGGCTAGCACAGTCAGTGCAGGGTGATGTATAGGCTAACACAGTGAGTGCAGGGTGATGTATAGGCTAGCACAGTCAGTGCAGGGTGATGTATAGGCTAGCACAGTCAGTGCAGGGTGATGTATAGGCTAGCACAGTCAGTGCAGGGTGATGTATAGGCTAGCACAGTGAGTGGAGGGTGATGTATAGGCTAACACAGTCAGTGCAGGGTGATGTACAGTAATTGCAGGGTGATGTATAGGCTAACACAGTCAGTGCAGGGTGATGTACAGTAAATGCAGGGTGACGTATAGGCTAACACAGTCAGTGCAGGGTGATGAACAGTAATTGCAGGGTGATGTATAGGCTAACACAGTCAGTGCAGGGTGATGTACAGTAATTGCAGGGTGATGTATAGGCTAACACAGTCAGTGCAGGGTGATGAACAGTAATTGCAGGGTGATGTATAGGCTAACACAGTCAGTGCAGGGTGATGTACAGTAATTGCAGGGTGATGTATAGGCTAACACAGTCAGTGCAGGGTGATGAACAGTAATTGCAGGGTGATGTATAGGCTAACACAGTCAGTGCAGGGTGATGTACAGTAATTGCAGGGTGATGTATAGGCTAACACTGTCAGTGTGCATATGTAAGAATATGTGGGCCCATTGGGAACGGAACCAATGACCCCGTAGTTGTTAGTGCCTGGCTCTTACCAACTGAGCCACACTGATGTATAGGCCACTGACTGGACCACTGACACATATCCAACACTGAGAGAAATAGTACCTTCTAAGAACGTGTTGTACCTTCTAAGAACGTGTTGTACCTTCTAAGAACGTGCAGTACCTTCTAAGAACGTGCTGTACTTTCTAAGAACGTGATGTACCTTCTAAGAACGTGCTGTACTTTCTAAGAACGTGATGTACCTTCTAAGAACGTGCTGTACCTTCTAAGAACGTGTTGTACCTTCTAAGAACGTGTTGTACCTTCTAAGAACGTGCTGTACCTTCTAAGAACGTGCTGTACCTTCTAAGAACGTGTTGTACCTTCTAAGAACGTGTTGTACTTTCTAAGAACGTGTTGTACTTTCTAAGAACGTGATGTACCTTCTAAGAACGTGCTGTACCTTCTAAGAACGTGCTGTACCTTCTAAGAACGTGCTGTACCTTCTAAGAACGTGCTGTACCTTCTAAGAACGTGCTGTACCTTCTAAGAACGTGTTGTACCTTCTAAGAACGTGTAGGCCTCTGAATATTTATCTGACTGTGGTTGGTAATGTGAGAGACCACCGTTCCTTTCAACACATTTTCTTTCACACCAACACAAACTCAACACTTTGTTGTCTGGTCTGAGGGAGATTCCCATGAAGGTCGTTTCCTAGTCAGAAGTCAGGTGCCTTCATTGATTTGATTCACATTCAGTTTGGGGGAAAGCTGTAGCCGTGAAGGCTAGTCAGTGTAGGAACAGCTGTAGCTATGAAGGCTAGTCAGGGTAGGAACAGCTGTAGCCGTGAAGGCTAGTCAGTGTAGGAACAGCTGTAGCTGTGAAGGCTAGTCAGTGTAGGAACAGCTGTAGCTATGAAGGCTAGTCAGGGTAGGAACAGCTGTAGCTATGAAGGCTAGTCAGGGTAGGAACAGCTGTAGCTATGAAGGCTAGTCAGGGTAGGAACAGCTGTAGCCGTGAAGGCTAGTCAGTGTAGGAACAGCTGTAGTCAGTGTAGGAACAGCTGTAGCTGTGAAGGCTAGCCAGTGTAGGAACAGCTGTAGCCGTGAAGGCTAGTCAGTATAGGAACAGCTGTAGCCATGAAGGCTAGTCAGTGTAGGAACAGCTGTAGTCAGTGTAGGAACAGCTGTAGCTGTGAAGGCTAGTCAGTGTAGGAACAGCTGTAGTCAGTGTAGGAACAGCTGTAGCTGTGAAGGCTAGTCAGTGTAGGAACAGCTGTAGTCAGTGTAGGAACAGCTGTAGCTGTGAAGGCTAGCCAGTGTAGGAACAGCTGTAGCTGTGAAGGCTAGTCAGTGTAGGAACAGCTGTAGTCAGTGTAGGAACAGCTGTAGCTGTGAAGGCTAGTCAGTGTAGGAACAGCTGTAGCTGTGAAGGCTAGTCAGTGTAGGAACAGCTGTAGTCAGTGTAGGAACAGCTGTAGCTGTGAAGGCTAGCCAGTGTAGGAACAGCTGTAGCTGTGAAGGCTAGTCAGTGTAGGAACAGCTGTAGTCAGTGTAGGAACAGCTGTAGCTGTGAAGGCTAGTCAGTGTAGGAACAGCTGTAGCTGTGAAGGCTAGTCAGTGTAGGAACAGCTGTAGTCAGTGTAGGAACAGCTCTAGCTGTGAAGGCTAACCAGTGTAGGAACAGCTGTAGCTGTGAAGGCTAGTCAGTGTAGGAACAGCTGTAGTCAGTGTAGGAACAGCTGTAGCTGTGAAGGCTAGCCAGTGTAGGAACAGCTGTAGCCGTGAAGGCTAGTCAGTGTAGGAACAGCTATAGCTGTGAAGGCTAGTCAGTGTAGGAACAGCTATAGCTGTGAAGGTTAGTCAGTGTAGGAACAGCTGTAGCTGTGAAGGCTAGTCAGTGTAGGAACAGCTATAGCTGTGAAGGCTAGTCAGTGTAGGAACAGCTGTAGCTGTGAAGGCTAGTCAGTGTAGGAACAGCTGTAGCTGTGAAGGCTAGTCAGTGTAGGAACAGCTGTAGTCAGTAGTTAGGAACAGCTGTAGCCGTGAAGGCTTGTCAGTGTAGGAACAGCTGTACCTGTGAAGGCTAGCCAGTGTAGGAACAGCTGTAGCTGTGAAGGATAGCCAGTGTAGGAACAGCTGTAGTTAGTGTAGGAACAGCTGTAGTCGACCATCGCCCCGCTGTTCAAAGCCCACGCCGTGTGACACACACACTCTCCCACGTCATATGACCTTTCTCTTTTAGTTATTTTGTGTCCAGTCATGACAGAGACAGACGGAGCGTCTTCCAGAAACTAGTTCTCATTTGAACCCGCTCTGCCCTCCCCAGAGAGGACTGTGGGAAATCAACGAGGAGCCATTCTCACCTTGGCGCTGACATCAGAGGACCATGGAGGATGTCTCTCTCTCTGTCTACCTCCCAAATAGCACCCTATTCCCTATATAGTGCACTACTTTTGACCGGTTCCCTATGGTGATACAGTGCACTATAAATAGAGTAAAGTGCCATTTGGACTCTGTGTTCCATCTATCTACCCCATGATCGTGGTGTCTCTCCCTCTCTGTTATTCTATCAGGGCTTTTGCTATTGTTTCTTTTTACTCTGAGTCTCCCAGTCTCTTCCACTATTCTGTGAGTCTCCCAGTCTCTCCCACTACTCTGTGAGTCTCCCAGTCTCTCCCACTACTCTGTGAGTCTCCCAGTCTCTTCACTACTCTGTGAGTCTCCCAGTCTCTCCCACTACTCTGCGAGTCTCCCAGTCTCTCCCACTGCTCTGTGAGTCTCCCAGTCTCTCCCACGGCTCTGTGAGTCTCCCAGTCTCTCCCACTACTCTGTGAGTCTCCCAGTCTCTCCCACTACTCTGTGAGTCTCCCAGTCTCTTCCACTACTCTGTGAGTCTCCCAGTCTCTCCCACTACTCTGTGAGTCTCCCAGTCTCTCCCACTACTCTGTGAGTCTCCCAGTCTCTCCCACTGCTCTGTGAGTCTCCCAGTCTCTCCCACTGCTCTGTGAGTCTCCCAGTCTCTCCCACTACTCTGTGAGTCTCCCAGTCTCTCCCACTACTCTGTGATTCTCCCAGTCTCTCCCACTACTCTGTGAGTCTCCCAGTCTCTTCCACTACTCTGTGAGTCTCCCAGTCTCTCCCACTACTCTGTGAGTCTCCCAGTCTCTCCAACTACTCTGTGAGTCTCCCAGTCTCTCCCACTGCTCTGTGAGTCTCCCAGTCTCTCCCACTGCTCTGTGAGTCTCCCAGTCTCTCCCACTACTCTGTGAGTCTCCCAGTCTCTCCCATTACTCTGTGAGTCTCCCAGTCTCTCCCAGTACTCTGTGAGTCTCCCAGTCTCTTCCACTACTCTGTGAGTCTCCCAGTCTCTTCCACTACTCTGTGAGTCTCCCAGTCTCTTCCACTACTCTGTGAGTCTCCCAGTCTCTCCCACTACTCTGTGAGTCTCCCAGTCTCTCCCACTACTCTGTGAGTCTCCTAGTCTCTTCACTACTCTGTGAGTCTCCCAGTCTCTCCCACTACTCTGTGAGTCTCCCAGTCTCTTCCACCACTCTGTGAGTCTCCCAGTCTCTTCCACTATTCTGTGAGTCTCCCAGTCTCTCCCACTACTCTGTGAGTCTCCCAGTCTCTCCCACTACTCTGTGAGTCTCCCAGTCTCTTCACTACTCTGTGAGTCTCCCAGTCTCTCCCACTACTCTGCGAGTCTCCCAGTCTCTCCCACTGCTCTGTGAGTCTCCCAGTCTCTCCCACGGCTCTGTGAGTCTCCCAGTCTCTCCCACTACTCTGTGAGTCTCCCAGTCTCTCCCACTACTCTGTGAGTCTCCCAGTCTCTTCCACTACTCTGTGAGTCTCCCAGTCTCTCCCACTACTCTGTGAGTCTCCCAGTCTCTCCCACTACTCTGTGAGTCTCCCAGTCTCTCCCACTGCTCTGTGAGTCTCCCAGTCTCTCCCACTGCTCTGTGAGTCTCCCAGTCTCTCCCACTACTCTGTGAGTCTCCCAGTCTCTCCCACTACTCTGTGATTCTCCCAGTCTCTCCCACTACTCTGTGAGTCTCCCAGTCTCTTCCACTACTCTGTGAGTCTCCCAGTCTCTCCCACTACTCTGTGAGTCTCCCAGTCTCTCCAACTACTCTGTGAGTCTCCCAGTCTCTCCCACTGCTCTGTGAGTCTCCCAGTCTCTCCCACTGCTCTGTGAGTCTCCCAGTCTCTCCCACTACTCTGTGAGTCTCCCAGTCTCTCCCATTACTCTGTGAGTCTCCCAGTCTCTCCCAGTACTCTGTGAGTCTCCCAGTCTCTTCCACTACTCTGTGAGTCTCCCAGTCTCTTCCACTACTCTGTGAGTCTCCCAGTCTCTTCCACTACTCTGTGAGTCTCCCAGTCTCTCCCACTACTCTGTGAGTCTCCCAGTCTCTCCCACTACTCTGTGAGTCTCCTAGTCTCTTCACTACTCTGTGAGTCTCCCAGTCTCTCCCACTACTCTGTGAGTCTCCCAGTCTCTTCCACCACTCTGTGAGTCTCCCAGTCTCTTCACTACTCTGGCATTGAATGAAAGCAACACTTGTAATATTTTCAGTGGAGCGAGAAAGTTGAGACGCCAGTGAAGAGTTCAGATTGTGTAAGGCCCCAACCTTTTCCAGCTGAAAGAGGGAGATGGAGAGAGGGAGAAAGGGAGGGAGAGAGGGAGACGGAGGGGGAGAGAGAGGGAGACGGAGAGAGGGATGGAGCGTGAGAGAGAGAGGATGCACTTCTCTAGTTCCCTTCCTTAGGATCTGGTTCAGACAGGCAGACTGGAGAGGAGTGGAGGGGACTCTTGTGGTGTGGAGCTCTCTCAATTCCAATTCAATTCTGTTTAACAGGCTTTATTAGCATGGGGAAAATATGTCTACATTGCCAAAGTAAGTGAAATAGATAATAAACAAAAGTGAAATAAACAATTAGAATTTAACATTAAACATACTTTAACAAATGGTTCAAAAGGAACAGAGACATTTAAAAAGTTATACAATGTGCAAGTAGTTGAAGTTTGAAAGTAAAATAAACAAACATAAATATGGGTTGTATTTACAATGTTGTTTGTTCTTCACTGGTTTCCATTTTCATGTGGCAACAGGTCACAAATATTGCTGCTGTGATGGCACAATGTGGTATTTATTTATCAAGATTGGATTTGTTTTCAAATTCTTTGTGGATCTGTGTAATCTTAGGGAAATATGTCTCTATGGTCAGACATTTGACAGGAGGTTAGGAAGTGCAGCTCAGTTTCCACCTCATTTTGTGGGCGGTGTGCACAGAGAGTGCATTCAGAAAGTATTCAGACCCCTTCACTTTTTCCACATTTTGTTACTTTATATCCTTATTCTAAAATGGGTGAAAAAATATATATATAATCATCATCAAACTACACACTACACCCCATAATGGTATATCAAAAACTTTTTTTTTTTTTTTTAAATGTTTGCAAATGTATTAAAAACAGATACCTTAAGTATTCAGACCCTTTGCAATGAGACTCGAAATTGAGCTCAGGTGCATCCTGTTTCCATTGATCATCCTTGAGATGTTTCTATAACTTGATTGGAGTCCACCTGGCGTAAATTCAATTGATTAGACATGATTTGGAAAGTCACACACCTGTCTATATAATGTCCCGGAGTTGACAGTGCATGTCAGAGCAAAAACCAAGCCATGAGGTTGACTGAATTATCCGTAGAGCTCCAAAACAGGATTGTGTCGAGGCACAGATCTGGGGAAGGGTACCAAAACATTTCTGCTGCATTGAAGGTCCCCAAGAACACAGTGGCCTCCATCATTTTTAAATGGAAGAAGTTTGGAACCACCAAGACTCTTCCTAGAGCTGGCTGCCCTGCCAAACTGAGCAATCGGGGAAGAAGGGCCTTGGTCAGGGAGGTGACCAAGAACCCAATGGTCACTCTGACAGAGCTCCAGAGTTCCTGGAGATGGGAGAATCTTCAAGAAGGACAACCATGTCTGCAGCACTCCACCAGTCAGACCTTTATGGTAGAGTGGCCAGATGGAAGCCACTCCTCAGTAAAAGGCACATGACAGCCCGCTTGGAGTTTGCCAAAAGGCACCTCAAGGATTCTGACTATGGGGAACAAGGTTCTCTGGTCTGATGACTTATTCAAATGTAACGGGCTTCCTCACAATTACCACATTGCAAATATTCTGTCTAAAGCAGACATGGCCACTTCCATGTACACTTGAAATTAGCACACGTTAAATAACATTAATCATGAATTGTTACGTGAATGGAACCGGCGAATGGCGGCAACCCGGTAACGTATAGCGTTGCGCAAAGGCAAACACGCTCCTGCTGCTCAACCTAAATGACGCGGGCAAGACAGCAACACGGAGCTCCGACACAACGTGAGGAACAAAGCAAAGCATTAACAGAATGAAACCGTTTCTAGCTCGTTTGTGTTACAATGACAACGTTTCACTAGCTTACTGCTAACAAAGCAATGTAAACTGTCGCTAACTGCTAAGAAATGACTATCAACTGTCGCTAACTGCTAACAAATGACTATCAACTGTCGCTAACTGCTAACAAATGACTATCAACTGTCGCTAACTGCTAACAAATGACTATCAACTGTCGCTAACTGCTAACAAATGACTATCAACTGTCGCTAACTGCTAACAAATGACTAAACTGTCGCTAACTGCTAACAAATGACTAAACTGTAGCTAACTGCTAACAATGGAGCAAATTAATCATGTTATTTATTTTTATTTACAATGACAGCCTACCCCGGCCAAAAATTGGACGACGCTGGGCCAATTGTGCGCCGCCCTATGGAACTCTCAATCGCGGCCGGATGTGATACAGCCTGGATTCGAACCGAGGACTGTAGTGACGCCTCTTTCACTGAGATCCAGTGCCTTAAACCACTGCGCCACTCGGGAGCCCTATTTAGTCATGTGCAGTACAATGCTTCTAAAGGAAATATATTTTAATATAGGGCCTTATGGCAGATTAGACAGGGTGTAAATCCACTTCTTCACAACAACGACAAATCATTCACTCTGTTATGATTTGTACGCGGGAGTGTTCTCTTTCCCGTTCTCTGAATAATGCAGCCAGGAATGTTTTATACATGTACATTTTGGAGGAAAAAAATGGTTTTGAACCCGAAATGACTGAAGCCATGTTGTTGCTGTGCTAGAATGATAAGGGATTCTCTGGCATATCCCATAGATCAGATGTCGTCTGTTGTGAGAGGTCTTTCAGAACACTGTGTGTGTGTGTGTGTGTGTGTGTGTGTGTGTGTGTGTGTGTGTGTGTGTGTGTGTGTGTGTGTGTGTGTGTGTGTGTGTGTGTGTGTGTGTGTGTGTGTGTGTGTGTCAGCATGGTTCCCAGGTCTTTTTAAGGGGAATTCAGCCTGAGGTCTTTGTTTGTATTTGACATGTGATCTGATTTCTCTGTGGAAACAAAAGCCTCTCTCTCACTGACCACTGTGTGTGTGATATAATACATGAGTCATATGCTGAGTTGGTCTGAAAAGAGGTTCAGTCGGTTCCACCAGGGTTCCCGTCAGTTCCACCAGGGTTCCGGTCAGTTCCACCAGGGTTCCGCTAGTGTTCCGGTCAGTTCCGTTCAGTTCCGGTCAGTTCCGCCAGGGTTCCGGTCAGTTCCACTAGGGTTCCAGTCAGTTCCGTCAGGGTTCCCGTCAGTTCCGCTAGGGTTCCGGTCAGTTCCGCCAGGGTTCCGGTCAGTTCCGTCAGGGTTCCGTTCAGTTCCGGTCAGTTCCGCTAGGGTTCCGGTCAGTTCCGCCAGGGTTCCGGTCAGTTCCGTCAGGGTTCCCGTCAGTTCCGCCAGGGTTCCGGTCAGTTCCGCCAGGGTTCCGGTCAGTTCCGCCAGGGTTCCGGTCAGTTCCGCCAGGGTTCCGGTCAGTTCCGCTAGGGTTCCGGTCAGTTCCGCTAGGGTTCCGCCATGGTTCCGGTCAGTTCCGTCAGGGTTCCCGTCAGTTCCGCTAGGGTTCCGGTCAGTTCCACCAGGGTTCCGGTCAGTTCCAGTCAGTTCCACTAGGGTTCCAGTCAGTTCCACTAGGGTTCCGGTCAGTCCCGCCAGGGTTCCAGTCAGTAGGGTTCAGTCAGTTCCACTATGTAGTGAAGAGGGGACTGGACTCGGGCTCTGTGGGTAGATGGAATGAGGTAATGGCAAAGAAACACACAAATGGAAGCAAAAGCTACGTGATTGAATGAACCAACTTCATGGGATAATTGGTTTTGTCATCATCATAAGACACATTAAGGTATACACCGCTGGTGGAACATAGACCTGACCGCTGATGGCTGGTGGAACAGACCTGCTGGCTGATGGAACATAGACCTGACCACTGATGGAACATAGACCTGACCACTGATGGCTGGTGGAACAGACCTGCTGGCTGGTGGAACATAGACCTGACCACTGATGGCTGGTGGAACAGACCTGCTGGCTGGTGGAACATAGACCTGGCCACTGATGGAACATAGACCTGACCACTGATGGCTGGTGGAACAGACCTGCTGGCTGGTGGAACATAGACCTGACCACTGATGGCTGGTGGAACATAGACCTGACCACTGATGGCTGGTGGAACATAGACCTGACCACTGATGGCTGGTGGAACATAGACCTGACCACTGATGGCTGGTGGAACATAGACCTGACCTCTGATGGCTGGTGGAACATAGACCTGACCACTGATGGCTGGTGGAACATAGACCTGACCACTGATGGCTGGTGGAACATAGACCTGACCACTGATGGCTGGTGGAACATAGACCTGACCACTGATGGCTGGTGGAACATAGACCTGACCTCTGATGGCTGGTGGAACATAGACCTGACCACTGATGGCTGGTGGAACATAGACCTGACCACTGATGGCTGGTGGAACATAGACCTGACCACTGATGGCTGGTGGAACATAGACCTGACCACTGATGGCTGGTGGAACATAGACCTGACCACTGATGGCTGGTGGAACATAGACCTGACCTCTGATGACTGGTGGAACATAGACCTGACCACTGATGGCTGGTGGAACATAGACCTGACCACTGATGGCTGGTGGAACATAGACCTGACCACTGATGGCTGGTGGAACATAGACCTGACCACTGATGGCTGGTGGAACATAGACCTGACCACTGATGGCTGGTGGAACATAGACCTGACCACTGATGGCTGGTGGAACATAGACCTGACCACTGATGGCTGGTGGAACATAGACCTGACCACTGATGGCTGGTGGAACATAGACCTGACCACTGATGGCTGGTGGAACATAGACCTGACCACTGATGGCTGCTGTTGTTGCCTACCCTTACCACCTGGGGGCGGCCCGTCAGGAAGTCCAGGATCCAGTTGCAGAGGGAGGGGTTCAGACCCAGGACCATGAGCTTAGTGATGAGACTTGGAGGTTAATATGGTGTTGAACGCTGAGCTGAAGTCAATGAACAGCATTCTCACATAGGTGTTCCTTTTGTACAGGTGGGAAAGGGCAGTGTTGAGTGCAATCGAGATTGCGTCATCTGTGGATCTGTTAGGGCGGTCCACTTTTTTTTATCCTTGATAGTTTGCAAGTCCTGCCACATCCGACGAGCGTCAGAGCCTGTGTAGTAGGATTCGATCACGGTCCTGTATTGATGCTTTGCCTGTTTTATGGTTTGTCGGAGGGCGTAGCATGATTTCTTGATTTCTTGTCCCGCTCCTTGAAAGCGGTGAATTATGTGGCAAACTCCTCAATGCCATCGGATGAATCCGGAAACATATTTCCAGTCTGTGCTAATGAAACAGTCCTGTAGCTTAGCATCCTCTTCATCGGAACACTCCGTATTGAGAGGGTCACTGGTACTTCCTGTTTTTGCTTGTAAACAGGAATCAGAAGGATAGAGTTATGGTCAGATTTGCCAAATGGAGAGTGAGAGAGAGCGTTGTATGCTTCTCTTTGTGTGGATTAAGGTGATCTAGAGTTGTTTAGCCTCTAGGTGTACATGTGACACGCTGGTGTAAATAAGGTTTAGCAGCATGTAGCAACCTAGACGTTTCTACCAGTAAAGTATGTGGGAGGGTACCTGCAAACTGTTTCATAGTCCCTATCTGCCTGCCAACGCCCATCCAAACTGTTTCATAGTCCCTATCTGCCTGCCTGCCAAGCCTAAACTGTGTTCGTTGGTATACTGTGAGTTACTCCTTGTGAGCTAGCTACAGTAAAGTATGTGGGAGGGAAGAAACCTAGAGAAACATAACACCAGGAGATTTAGGATCTTGATCTTTGGAAATGAGTTGTTTAGCCTGGAGATAAATTATATTGAGGGTAGGAGGAGGAGCTATCCGTCTTTATATACCTGTACAGGTATTGGTCTATGCATGTTTGTTGTCTTTGTAACTTGGAAGATGTGGTGAGGTAAAACAAACAAACAGGCCCTGTCTGTTTCTTAGTGGATCCAGAGGTGTGTTGGAGTCTGAGGCGAGTGGAGACAGTGGAGGTGGTTGTGAACCAGTGGAGACAGTGGAGGAGGTTGTGGAGACAGTGGAGGAGGTTGTGGAGACAGTGGAGGAGGTTGTGGAGACAGTGGAGGAGGTTGTGGAGACAGTGGAGGAGGTTGTGGAGACAGTGGAGGAGGTTGTGGAGACAGTGGAGGAGGTTGTGAACGAGTGGAGACAGTGGAGGAGGTTGTGGAGACAGTGGAGGAGGTTGTGGAGACAGTGGAGGAGGTTGTGAACGAGTGGAGACAGTGGAGGAGGTTGTGGAGACAGTGGAGGAGGTTGTGGAGACAGTGGAGGAGGTTGTGGAGACAGTGGAGGTTGTGGAGGAGGTTGTGGTGACAGTGGAGGAGGTTGTGGACGAGTGGAGACAGTGGAGGAGGTTTTGAACGAGTGGAGACAGTGGAGGAGGTTTTGAACGAGTGGAGACAGTGGAGGAGGTTTTGAACGAGTGGAGACAGTGGAGGAGGTTTTGAACGAGTGGAGACAGTGGAGGAGGTTTTGAACGAGTGGAGACATTGGAGGTTTTGAACGAGTGGAGACAGTGGAGGAGGTTTTGAACGAGTGGAGACAGTGGAGGAGGTTGTGGAGACAGTGGAGGAGGTTGTGGAGACAGTGGAGGAGGTTGTGGACAAGTGGAGACAGTGGAGGAGGTTGTGGAGACAGTGGAGGAGGTTGTGGAGACAGTGGAGGAGGTTGTGAACGAGTGGAGACAGTGGAGGAGGTTGTGGAGACAGTGGAGGAGGTTGTGGAGACAGTGGAGGAGGTTGTGGAGACAGTGGAGGAGGTTGTGGAGACAGTGGAGGAGGTTGTGGAGACAGTGGAGGAGGTTGTGGAGACAGTGGAGGTTGTGGAGGAGGTTGTGGAGACAGTGGAGACAGTGGAGGTTGTGGAGGAGGTTGTGGATACCGTGGAGGAGGTTGTGAATGAGAGGAGACAGTGGAGGAGGTTGTGAATGAGAGGAGACAGTGGAGGAGGTTGTGAATGAGAGGAGACAGTGGAGGAGGTTGTGGAGACAGTGGAGGAGGTTGTGGAGACAGTGGAGGAGGTTGTGGAGGAGGTTGTGGAGACAGTGGAGGAGGTTGTGGAGACAGTGGAGGAGGTTGTGGAGACAGTGGAGGTGGTTGTGAACCAGTGGAGGAGGTTGTGGAGACAGTGGAGGAGGTTGTGGAGACAGTGGAGGTTGTGGAGGAGGTTGTGGAGACCGTGGAGGAGGTTGTGGAGACAGTGGAGGTGGTTGTGAACCAGTGGAGGAGGTTGTGGAGACAGTGGAGGAGGTTGTGGAGACAGTGGAGGAGGTTGTGGAGGAAGAGGTTGTGGAGACAGTGGAGGAGGAGGTTGTGGAGACAGTGGAGGAGGAGGTTGTGGAGACAGTGGAGGAGGTTGTGGAGACAGTGGAGGAGGTTGTGAATGAGAGGAGACAGTGGAGGAGGTTGTGGAGACAGTGGCCCAAATGGCACCCTATTCCCTATGTTGTGCAGTACTTCTGACCAGGGCCCACAAGGCACTATATAGGGAAAAGGGTGGCATTTAGTACTCAGCCATAGTCTCAGTAGCATCTCACAGGGCGGTAGGCGATATCCAGAGTTGTTGTCTTTGCGTCACCTCTTGTTAGTGCTGATTTTTAGTATAACATCATATAATCCAGCTCTAAAGGTGTTCCAATGGAAAGAATCATTCCTTTTTATTGAGCTTTTAATACTTTAATGATGATCAGAAGCGTATCAAAAACAAAATGGTCTGGAAAACATAATGTGATTTAGTCTGTGGTGTCTATCATCATAGAGGGAAATACCATGACACCAAGGAAACGCCAAACCAAACAAAACCGTCTCACAAGGTGACAAGATCAGATGAATGGCGGATGAATTACTTGATGGTTGATTGCAGTTCGGTGTGGTAGACATAGTGAAGACTTGTATAGCAGATGGCTATCAACATTCATACATAGAATGTGCTCTGGGCTTCAATGACTCATAGAAAAATAAATAACCTAGAACCAAGCCCTGGGGGACACCAGTAGAAACACCGCAGAGAGAAAAAGAGATGGACTAGTACCGAGCCCTGGGGGACACCAGTTGATGAACTAGTACCGAGCCCTGGGGGACACCAGTTGATGAACTAGTACCGAGCCGTGGGGGATAACAGTTGATGAACTAGTACCGAGCCCTGGGGATAACAGTTGATGAACTAGTACCGAGCCCTGGGGGATAACAGTTGATGAACTAGTACCGAGCCCTGGGGGACACCAGTTGATGAACTAGTACCGAGCCCTGGGGGATAACAGTTGATGAACTAGTACCGAGCCCTGGGGGATAACAGTTGATGAACTAGTACCGAGCCCTGGGGGACAACAGTTGATGGAACTAGTACCGAGCCCTGGGGGACACCAGTTGATGAACTAGTACCGAGCCCTGGGGGACACCAGTTGATGAACTAGTACCAAGCCCTGGGGGACACCAGTTGATGAACTAGTACCGAGCCCTGGGGGACACCAGTTGATGAACTAGTACCGAGCCCTGGGGGACAACAGTTGATGAACTAGTACCAAGCCCTGGAGGACAACAGTTGATGAACTAGTACCAAGCCCTGGGGGACACCAGTTGATGAACTAGTACCGAGCCCTGGGGGACACCAGTTGATGAACTAGTACCGAGCCCTGGGGGACACCAGTTGATGGAACTAGTACCGAGCCCTGGGGGACACCAGTTAATGAACTAGTACCGAGCCCTGGAGGACAACAGTTGATTAACTAGTACCGAGCCCTGGAGGACAACAGTTGATGAACTAGTACCGAGCCCTGGGGGACACCAGTTAATGAACTAGTACCGAGCCCTGGAGGACAACAGTTGATGAACTAGTACCAAGCCCTGGGGAACAACAGTTGATGGAACTAGTACCGAGCCCTGGGCGACACCAGTTGATGAACTAGTACCAAGCCCTGGGGGACACCAGTTGATAGAACTAGTACCGAGCCCTGGGGGACACCAGTTGATAGAACTAGTACCGAGCCCTGGGGGACACCGGTTGATGAACTAGTACCGAGCCCTGGGGGACACCAGTTGATAGAACTAGTACCGAGCCCTGGGGGACAACAGTTGATGGAACTAGTACCGAGCCGTGGGGGACAACAGTTGATGGAACTAGTACCGAGCCCTGGGGGACAACAGTTGATGGAACTAGTACCGAGCCCTGGGGGACAACAGTTGATGAACTAGTACTGAGCCCTGGGGGACAACAGTTGATGGAACTAGTACCGAGCCCTGGGGGACAACAGTTGATGGAACTAGTACCGAGCCCTGGGGGACACCAGTTGATGAACTAGTACCGAGCCCTGGGGGACACCAGTTGATGAACTAGTACCGAGCCCTGGGGGATAACAGTTGATGAACTAGTACCGAGCCCTGGGGGATAACAGTTGATGAACTAGTACCGAGCCCTGGGGGACACCAGTTGATGAACTAGTACCGAGCCCTGGGGGACAACAGTTGATGGAACTAGTACCGAGCCGTGGGGGACAACAGTTGAAAAACTGCAGAGAGAAAAAAAAGAGATGAACTTCCGTAAAACACTTCAGTGCCCCTCTACGTGATGTGATGTGTTTGAGCAGTATAAAGAAGAGATGGTCTGAATCCAAATATGTGACAAAGCAGGGTTCATGTAGTGTCTGTTCTCTTTATAGCAGAACTGGCTGCCAGAGATGCACTCTAATAGTGTAGTGGCCCTGTCAAAGCATATTAGCGCATATCTGTCCATTACTTTACAGTCCAGAGATAATGCACGCACTCACTCACTCTCTCTCTCTCTGGTGCACCCTGTTTCTTTCTCTGTCTCTCTCTCTCTCTAAATGTAAATTCAAGGGGCTTTATTAGCATGGGAAACATATGTCTACATTGCCAAAGCAAGTGAAATAGATAATAAACAAAAGTGAAATAAACAATGAAAATGAACAGTAAACATTACATTCACAAAAGTTCCAAAAGAATAAAGTGATTTTAAAATGTTATATTATGTGCAAATAGTTAAAGTACAAAAGGGAAAATAAATAAATATAAATATAGGTTGTATTGACAATGGTGTTTGTTCTTCACTGGTTGCCCTTTTCTTGTGGCAACAGGTCACAAATCTTGCTGCTGTGATGGAACACTGTGGTATTTCACCCAGTAGATATGGGAGTTTATCAAAATTGGGTTTGTTTTCAAATTCTTTGTGGGTCTGTGTAATCTGAGGGAAATATGTGTCTCTAATATGGTCGTACATTTGGCAGGAGGAAGTGCAGCTCAATTTCAACCTCATTTTGTGGGCAGTGTGCACATAGCCTGTCTTCTCTTGAGAGCCAGGTCTGCCTACGACTGCTTTTCTCTAAAGCAAGGCCACTGAGTCTGTACATAGTCAAAGATTTCCTTAAGTTTGGGTTAGTCACAGTGGTCAGGTATTCTGCCACTGTGTACTCTCTGTTTAGGGCCAAATAGCATTCTAGTTTGCTCTGTTTTTTTGTTAATTCTTTCCAATGTGTAAAGTAATTATCTTTTGGTTTTCTCATGATTTAGTTCGGTCTAATTGTGTTGCTGTCCTGGGGCTCTGTGGGGTGTGTTTGTGTTTGTGAACAGAGCCCCAGGACCAGCTTCCTTAGGGGACTCTTCTCCAGGTTCATCTCTCTGTAGGTGATGGCTTTGTTATGGAAGGTTTGGGAATCACTTCCTTTTTAGGTGGTCGTAGCATTTAAGAGCTATTTTCTGGATTTTGATAATTAGCGGGTATTGGACTTATTCTGTTCTGCATGCATTATTTGGTGTTTTACACTGAGGATGTTTTTGAAGAATTCTGCATGCAGAGTCTCAATTTGGTGTTTGTCACATTTTGTGAATTCTTGGTTGGTGAGCGGACCCCAGACCCCACAACCATAAAGGGCAATGGGTTCTAAACTCAGCAAAAAAGAAACGTCCCTTTTTCTGACGCTGAAAAACACCAAAAGAAAGATGCCCAGGGTCCCTGCTCATCTGCGTGAACGTGCCTTAGGCATGCTGCAAGGAGGCATGAGGACTGCAGATGTGGCCAGGGCAATAAATTGCAATGTTCGTACTGTGAGACGCCTAAGACAGCACTACAGGGAGACAGGACGGACAGCTGATCGTCCTCGCAGTGGCAGACCACGTGTAACAACACCTGCACAGGATCGGTACATCCGAACATCACACCTGCGGGACAGGAACAGGATGGCAACAACTGCCCGAGTTACACCAGGAATGCACAATCTCTCCATCAGTGCTCAGACTGTCCGCAATAGGCTGAGAGAGGCTGGACTGAGGGCTTGTAGGCCTGTTGTAAGGCAGGTCCTCACCAGACATCACTGGCAACAACGTTGCCAATGGGCACAAACCCACCTTCGCTGGACCAGACAGGACTGGCTAAAAGTGCTCTTCTCTGACGAGTCGCGGTTTTGTCTCACCAGGGGTGATGGTCGGATTCACGTTTATTGTCGATGGAATGAGCTTAAAACCGAGGCCTGTACTCTCGAACAGGATCGATTTGGAGGTGGAGGGTCCGTCATGGTCTGGGGCGGTGTGTCACAGCACCATCGGACTGAGCGTGTTGTCATTGCAGGCAATCTCAACGCTGTGCGTTACAGGGAATACATCCTCCTCCCTCATGTGGTACCCTTCCTGCAGGCTCATCCTGACATGACCCTCCAGCATGACAATGCCACCAGCCATACTGCTTGTTCTGTGCGTGATTTCCTGCAAGACAGGAATGTCAGTGTTCTGCCATGGCCAGCGAAGAGCTCGGATCTCAATCCCATTGAGCACGTCTGGGACCTGTCAGATCGGAGGGTGAGGGCTAGGGCCATTCCCCCCAGAAATGTCTGGGAACTTTCAGGTGCCTTGGTGGAAGAGTGGGGTAACATCTCACAGCAAGAACTGGCAAATCTGGTGCAGTCCATGAGGAGGAGATGCACTGCAGTACTTAATGCAGCTGGTGGCCACACCAGATACTGACTGTTACTTTTGATTTTGACCCCCCCCCCCCCTTTGTTCAGGGACACATTATTAAATTTCTGTTAGTCACATGTCTGTGGAACTTGTTCAGTTTATGTCTCAGTTGTTGAATCTTGTTATGTTCATACAACTATTTATACATGTTAAGTTTGCTGAAAATAAACGCAGTTGACAGTGAGAGGACGTTTCTTTTTTTGCTGAGTTTATAATACAAGAACAATAACTGAATCTACTATTTTTGCCAGATCCTAATTGGGATGTCGAATTTTATGTTCCTTTTGTTGGCATAGAATGCCCTTCTTTCCTTGTCTCTTAGATCATTCACAGTTTTGTGGAAGTTACCTGTTGTGCTGATGTTTAGGCCGAGGTATGTATAATTTTTTGTGTGATCTAGGGCAACGGTGTCCAGATAGATAGATATCATTTTTATTTGTGGTCCTAGCAGCTGGACCTATTTTGGAACACCATTATTTTTGTCTTACTGAGATTTACTGTCAGGGCCCAGGTCTGACAGAATCTGTGCAGAAGATCTAGGTGCTGCTGTAGGCCCCTCCTTGGTTGGGGACAGAAGCACCAGATCATCAACCAACAGTAGACATTTGATTTCAGATTCTAGTAGGGTGAGGCCGGGTGCTGCAGACTGTTCTAGTGGGGTGAGGCCGGGTGCTGCAGACTGTTCTAGTGGGGTGAGGCCGGGTGCTGCAGACTGTTCTAGTAGGGTGAGGCCGGGTGCTGCAGACTGTTCTAGTGGGGTGAGGCCGGGTGCTGCAGACTGTTCTAGTAGGGTGAGGCCGGGTGCTGCAGACTGTTCTAGTGGGGTGAGGCCGGGTGCTGCAGACTGTTCTAGTGGGGTGAGGCCGGGTGCTGCAGACTGTTCTAGTGGGGTGAGGCCGGGTGCTGCAGACTGTTCTAGTGGGGTGAGGCCGGGTGCTGCAGACTGTTCTAGCAGGGTGAGGCCGGTTGCTGCAGACTGTTCTAGTAGGGTGAGGCCGGGTGCTGCAGACTGTTCTAGTAGGGTGAGGCCGGGTGCTGCAGACTATTCTAGTAGGGTGAGGCCGGGGGTGCTGCAGACTGTTCTAGTAGGGTGAGGCCGGGTGCTGCAGACTGTTCTAGTAGGGTGAGGCCGGGTGCTGCAGACTATTCTAGTAGGGTGAGGCCGGGTGCTGCAGACTATTCTAGTAGGGTGAGGCCGGTTGCTGCAGACTGTTCTAGTAGGGTGAGGCCGGGTGCTGCAGACTGTTCTAGTAGGGTGAGGCCGGGTGCTGCAGACTGTTCTAGTGGGGTGAGGCCGGTTGCTGCAGACTGTTCTAGTAGGGTGAGGCCGGGTGCTGCAGACTATTCTAGTAGGGTGAGGCCGGGTGCTGCAGACTGTTCTAGTAGGGTGAGGCCGGTTGCTGCAGACTGTTCTAGTAGGGTGAGGCCGGGTGCTGCAGACTGTTCTAGTAGGGTGAGGCCGGGTGCTGCAGACTGTTCTAGTAGGGTGAGGCCGGTTGCTGCAGACTGTTCTAGTAGGGTGAGGCCGGGTGCTGCAGACTGTTCTAGTGCCATCGCCAATTTGTGTCGTAGAAATATTAGTCCAGTAATACGGAACTTGTGAATTGAAATAGACTTTATTACAAAGTAACAAGCTGAGCTGGTCCATGGATCAACTGTCTTCCCAGCCTCGGCACACTCCTTTTATACAGTTTTCTAACTAGAAACTCCTCTTTATGTTAATGATTCATCCCCTTTGGTATTTAGCCACCATCTATCTTTTTGCCTTTCACTCATTTTAGCTAAGTGAACATTTTCTTATTGGCAAAGACATTAGGTCATAAATTCTATTGGTGGCATAACCATAGTAATGGTTAAAAAAAATGAACAGACACGCGCACTCCTAATGCATGTGGATGTCTAAAGGGTTGATTAATATCTTCGGAGTCTAATGACCCTCACGGGACCAGGTAATGGCTTTCATTAGACCTAGGCGCACACATAATGGTCAAGCCTATATTAATGATGCTTTACTACTCTAAATTACATAACACACATACTGGAAAATCCCCAATTTTTGTTGATATATATGTTGAAGAGGATGGGGGTTAAGCTGCATCCCTGTCTCATCCCACGGCTTATTGTTTGTGTTGTATGTTTATCCCCCAACATAACTTTCATCAATTTGTTTAGTAGATCCTTGTGTCAAATTGAAGTAAACAAAGCATGAGAAGACTTTGCCTTTGTTTTGGTTTGTTTGTCTGTCAATCAGGGTGTGCAGGGTGAAAACGTGGTCTGTCATACGGTAATTTGGTAAAAAGACAATTTGACATTTTCTCAGTACATTGTTTTCATTGAGGAAATGTACGAGTCTGCTGTTAATGATAATGCAGAGGATTTTCCCAAGGTTGCTGCTGACGCATATCCCCACGGTAGTTATTGGGGTCAAATTTGTCTCCACTTTTGTGTATTGGGGTGATCAGTCCTTGGTTCCAAATATTGGGGAAGATGCCAGAGCTGAGGATGATGTTAAAGAGTTTTAGTATAGCCAATTGGAATTTGTTGTCTGTATATTTTATCATTTCATTGAGGATACCATCAACACCACATGCCTTTTGGGTTGGAGGGTTTGTATTTTGTCCTGTAGTTCATTCAATGTAATTGGATAATCCAGTGGGTTCTAGGAGTCTTTTAATAGTTGATTCTAAGATCTGTATTTGATCATGTTTTTGCTATTAGTTCTTTGTTACAGGACCAAAAAGATTGGGGAAGTGGTTTATCCATACATCTCTGTTTTGGATAGATAACTCTTCGTGTTTGTTTAGTATTTTCCAATTTTCCCAGAAGTGGTTAGAATCGATGGATTTTGTAATTACATTGAGCTGATTTCTGACATTCTGTTTTACCAAAGTGTAAAACTGTATTGTTTTAGTGATTCACCATAGTGAAGTCGTAGACTCAGGTTTTCTGGGTCTCTATGTTTTTGGTTAGACGGGTTTCTCAATTTCTTTCTTAGGTTTTTGTATTCTTCATCAAACCATTTGTCATTGTTGTTCATTTTCTTAGGTTGTCTGCTTGATATTTTTTAGATTGGATATTGAAGTTGAGAGGTCAAATATACTGTTTAGGTTTTCTAATGTCAAGTTTACACCTTCACTATTACAGTGGAACATTTTGTCCAGGAAGTTGTCTAAAAGGGATTGAATTTGTTGTTGCCTAATAGTTTTTTTGGTAGGTTTCCACACTACATTCATTCCATCTATAGCATTTCTTACTCAGTTCCTTTGGCTTTGATGTCTCATGATTGAGTTTTGCTCTGTTCAAGTAGACTGTGATTTTGCTGTGATCTGATAGGGGTGTCAGTGGGCTGACTGTGAATGCTCTGAGAGACTCTGGGTTGAGGTCAGTGATGAAGTAGCCTACAGTACAACTGCCAAGAGATGAGCTATAGGTGTACCTACCATAGGAGCCTACCATTGACTATGTACATACCCAGCGTGCGATAGAGCTGCAGGAGTTGTGACCTGTTTTTGTTGGTTATGTTGTCATAGTTGTGCCTAGAGGGTCATATGGGGGAGGGAATTCTGTCACCTCCAGGCAGGTGTTTGTCCCCCTGTGTGCTGTGGGTGTCAGGTTCTTGTCCAGTTCTGGCATTTAGGTCGCCACAG